>NW_004444042.1:1787411-1847407 GCF_000243295.1 Trichechus manatus latirostris
TGTAGAAATTTTTGAAATGGTGTATCTTTGACTATGTATATTTTCACCAAAAAAAAGTCCTTCAAGGTCGAGAAGGGAGAGTGTTGACATGTCATGGGGTTGTTAACCAACGTCATGAAACAATGTGTACTGACTGTTTAATGAGAAACTATTTGTTCTATAAACCTTCACCTAAAGTACAATAAAAAAAACAAATTTAAAAGAAAAAAAAAGGACAGAAACACTTCCAGATACACTAAAACATCTTTAACATAACAATACAGTAATAATAATAATAATAATGTTTTGATATGTGTTGCAAAGTAGTGCCTGTTTATTACGAGCCATTTTATGTACTTGAAATGTTTAATGTAATAGGTTTTATGGGGATTGGGACCACGAACCTATACGCAATCAGATATTGCCAAATGACAGTTCTGCTGCACGTGATTGTATATGTAAAGGAAGCCTGGCACAGTGGTTAAAGCACTTGGCTGCTAACTGAAAGGTCAGCAGTTTGAATCCACTAGCCACGCCAAGAGAGAAAGCTGTGGCAGTCTGCTTTCATAAAGATTTACAGCCTTGGAAACCCTATGGGGCAGTTACACTCTTTCCTATAGGGTTGCTATGAGTCAGAATCAACTTTAGGGCAATGGGTTTTATATATATATATAATTTCAACTCATGGCAATCCTATATTACATATTTACACATACACACACATATATATGTCTATATATATACACACACGTATAGGTATATGCATACATATATATACGTGTCATGGATTGAATTATGTCCTTCAAAAAATGTGTGTATCAATTTGGTTGGGCCATGATTCCCAGTACTATGTGGTTGCCCTCCATTTTGTGATTGTATTTTTATGTTAAAGAGGATTAAGGTGGGATTGTAACACCCTTACTCAGGTCACATCCCTGATCCAATCAATGTAAAGGGAGTTTCCCTGAGGTATGGACTGTACCACCTTCTATCTTACAAGAGATAAAAGGAAAGGGAAGCAAGCAGAGAGTTAGGAACCTCATACTACCAAGAAAGCAGTGCTAGGAGCAGAGCGTGTCCTTTGGACCTGAGGTTCCTGTGCTGAGATGCTCCCAGACCAAGGGAAGATTGATGACAAGGACCTTCCTCCAGAGCCAACAGAGAGAAAAAGCTGTCCCCTGGATGCAGCCCCCTGAATTCAGACTTGTAGCCTATTGGACTGTAAGAGAATAAACTTTTCTTCGTTAAAGCAAAAAAAAAAAAAAAAATCAGCCATTGAAAACCCTATGGAGCACAGTTCTACGCTGACACACATGGGGTCACCGTGAGTTGGAATCGAATCGAAGGCAAGTGGTAACTGGTTAATGTTTACTGAAGGCGTCCTCCAAACCCGACCCTGCTCGTGCTTTGTTATATTAACACATTGAATCCTCACAACAACCATATGATTAGATGCTACTCCATTTTACACTCATGGTAACTGAACCCAGAGAGGGTAATGACTCTCCCAAGGTCACACAGCTAAGTGGAGAGCGGAGACTCACACTTGGGCAGGCCCTGCCAGAGGCCATGCTCAACCATCATTTTTCATAAGCACAAATGTGTATAAGCACTGCTCTGCTCCTTGCTTTATTTCACTGAAAATGCATCTCTGAGTCTCTCTCCATCAGCACAAAAATACCTACTCTATTCTTTCCTACAGCCACTTGGCACAGAAACACTACATTTTATACACTCGGCCCCAAACTGATGGACATTGTGGTGGTGTCTAGTTGCTGTTACAAACAGTTCTCTAACTGTGGGGCTCGTGTCTGTATCTTAATGCACTTTTGCAATCACAACTTTGGAATACGGCGTGGAAAGGCTGGGTCAAAGGGCGTGTGCTTTTCACATGTGGAGACATATGGCCAAGTCATCGGGTTCTCACCGCGGCTGTGGATTGCTTAGTGTTTTGGTCTCACCTCTATTCTGATAGCAGAGCTGGTCCGTCAGGTCCCCTCCTCAACCTGGGCTTCCTGAGGGAGGGGCTTGGACGAGTTCCAGGCTGGAATCCCAGGGCCAGGCAATTGGATGAAGCTATGAAACTATTTGGAGTCCCTGGGTGGTGCAAACAGTTAACAAGCTCAGCTGTTAATGAGCTCAGGTTGAAGGTTCCAGTCCACTCAAAAGCACATTGGAAGAAAGGCCTGGCAATCTACTTCTGAAAAAAACCAGCCATTGAAAACCCTATGGAGCACAGTTCCACTCTGACACAGATGGGGTTGCCATGTGTCAAAATAGACTCAACGGCAACTGGTACTGGTGGTTCAGGCCCTGCCGTGCTCCCGTCTCCCTTCCTGAACTCCTCCAGCACCCTCAGCAATTGCACAAGGACATAGGCACATGAGTGAAAGGAATCAGCTACTAAATGTCGAGGGGCATTCATCCCATGCCCTGCCCTACCTTCAGGAAGTTTCAAGAGGGCAGGGATCAAACCTTACTCCAGTTATGTATTAATGACCACAAATTAATTAATGGCAATATGTGTTATTAAATTCTGTGGTGACATGTCACGGGTGAATAGGACTACTATGGGGTGGGTGGTGGTGCCGTGACCGGGAGGGGTGGTGAGTTGGCTGCAGGAAGGAGGTTTGCCTTTCAGGTCTGCCTCTCAAAGGCACAGCAAGGAGCCCTTGGAGCTGAGGGCACAAGAGTAGGCAAGAGCGGTTCAAACTGAGTGGAGAGGGGGACAATTACAGCTTGTGTGCACCCCCAAGAAGATCACTCTGGATTGGGAGCAGGAACACCGGGAGCACAGAGAGCCTAGCACTTGACCTCTTCCTCAGCTGTCTGGGCCTCAGTTCCCACACCTGTACAGGGTATATTTAAGGTGATCACATAATTTATCATACAAACCAGGACACTTCTATCTTTAGGTTGAATCCGATGAAATTGCCTTTTTTGTCAGTCAAGCAGAGAGGACTGTTGGCAATGCCGTATAATCCAACCTCAGAATAATGACTCCAGGTCACTAGGCATAAAGCAGGACTGTCCTGAGCAAACCAGGACGGATGGTCACCCCCTGGCTTGTGACCACATCCAACTACTTCTTCCCATTTACTTGCAATCCCAGCCCCCACACCCACCCCCAACCCCTCTGTTATTAGGCTGAGGTATAAAGATCAAGTTAATGGCGAGCGGAGAAAATCAGCTTTGTTGGCAAATTGTCTCTGATATTTATTTTGAACATTAAAACAAATCATTCCAACTAAAGAGGGCTGTAGTGTGTGGCCCATTAAAATGCATGCATTATGTATAACTCTCCCAGCTTCACCTCCAAGTATTATCAGCCTAAAAAGCAAACATGGTTTTTAAAGCCCCTTGTTTACGACGTCCTGTGACAGCTGATTAATGGCCACAGTTTCCAGATCTGAAAGCTTAGTAACCCAAGCTGGAAAATCCAATCTTATTCTAATACAGATGGGGGAGGACAGGAAAACAGGAGCAGAGCAGAGCTCTTCAAAGAAGACCCTAGTGGGGTGTTGTAACCATCATACCAATATGAGTTGGGATTTCTCACTGGGTGTCCTTCCCATCCCCAGATTTCCTATCCTTTTCTTAGGAAGGTTTTGGGACCCACAGGACCTGCAGATCCTACCAGATTCTAGGCAGCTCTGCCATCTGTCCACACCTGCCCGCCCTCACTGCCACCCCAGCTACCGCCTCGCTGGCCTCCCTGCTGTCATGCCTACCGGCTGCAGTGCTCCCCACTGGCAACCAGGGAAGTCCTCTAAAAAGCCCGTGTGATCCTGCCACTCCTCCAGCTAGATCCCTCGAAGGCTCCTTCTTGACAGTAACTCCTCTTACCATGGCCAAGAGGCTCTGGCCCAGCTGCTCTGACAGCCCCACCCGCCTCACTCACAGAACTCACACCTGCAGGTCTGCTTCAGCTGCCCCGGGCCGCTCCCACTTTCAGCAGGAATGCTACACCCATCTCCCTGCCTAGGGACCTCGAGATCTCAACACAATCACTACCCTGACATTTTGTTCTCCTCACATTCTTCACACCTGCATCACTTCTTTAGTGGATTTCCTTGTCTTTTCAACACTTAAATATTAGGACATTGTGACTGGCCTGCCTCCAAACCTTCCTGTAGCCCTGCATGATCGTCCCACCTCTTCCTCTCCTCCCTTGAACACTTTCTGGGCTCTAGCCACACCAGCCACTTTCTGTGCCTCCAGCACCTGAGCCCATGCCTGCCTCAGAGCCTTTGCACATGCAGTTTGCTCTACCTGGGATGGTCTTCCCCTAGCTCTTCCCTCACTGATCAGCAAATGACCAGTTCAAATGGCATCTGTTGGAAGAGAACTTCCCTGACGCCCCGTTCTAAAACAATTTGCAGACTGATCAGTCTTACCCTCCTTTATTTTCTTCACAGCAATTCTCACTCTCTAAAGTCATCTCACACCTCTGTTTTGTTTGCTTTCTGGTTTATCCTCTGTCCTCCCCCCTAGAAAGTAAGGGACCTTGGCTGTCTCATTCACTGCTGCATCCCCAAGGCCTAGGACGCTGCCTCATCCTCTCTGTCATTTATTGGACAAGCGAGTATTTGTCTTCCATATATCCTACAGGCCTGATAGATAAATAGACAGATAGATAGTAGACAGACAGATAGATAAACAGATAGATAGATAGATGCCATTGAGTCAACTCTGACTGATAGGTGACTTATGTGCAACAGAACAAAACATCGCCCACTCATGCTTCATCCTCACGATCACCAGCATGTTCAAGACCATTGTTGAGGCTATTGGGCCAGTCCATCTCATGGGGGGGGTCTCCCTTGCCCTCACTGGCCCTCTGCTTCACCAAACATGATGTTCTCTTCCAGAGATTGATCCTTCCTGATCACATATCCACAGCAAGCAAGTCAGACAATGTTCTGTTGTGATAGCTCAGGTTTTCACTGGCTAATTTTTAGAAATAGACCACCAGGCCTTTCTTCCTACTCTGCCTTTGTCTGGAAGCTCCACTGAAATCTGTTCACCATGCATTACCCTGCTGGTATTTGAACTATCAGTGGTATAGCTTCTAGCATCATAGCAACACACAAGCTACCGCAGTACAACAAACTGACAGACAGGTGGTGGATAAGCCCCATGAGGGGAAGAAATTAGTGTGTCTTGTCCTCCTTTGTGTCCCTGGAGGCTGGCACAGTCCCAGGACAGAGCAAGCCCTTAATAAATTCACTCCCTTAGCTATCTCTGTTATAGGTGGAGAAAATCCCCCTCTAGAACACCTAAGATTGTTCAGGTCTTAATTGAAAGGCAGCACAGCCAAATTTATGCATGCACACACACACACACACACACACACACACACACACACACACACACTTTGGAGGCCCTTGCCTTCACTCATTCATTCATTTATTCTGCACACTTACTGATTTCCTTGCTGTGAGCCAGGCTCGTTCTAGGCCCTGTAGATACTGTGGTGAGCGATCAGTATGGTCTCCATCCTCACGGAGCCCTGGTGGAGATACCGCCATTCAGATGGTGCCTATCCTAAACACCCCTTTCTGAGTCTCAGTTTCCTCGTCTGCCAAATGGGGAGCAAGATCTGACTGACTTTGCCTGGAAGCCCCAGGGCCCAGTGAGGATAGGAAAACGATCTTGGAAGAGTGAGGCTCAGGCCCCATAGTGTCTCTGGTGGGTCCCGTCCCCTGGTCTCCCTGCTGCTTCCCAGACACACCCGCTCTACCCCTTCTGCCAGCTGACCTGCCTCTCCTCTGGCCCACCAGAGCATGGCCCTGGGTGTGAGACAGACCTGAGGTCACACCCAGCTCTGGGCACAATTGTGGGCAATCACCTCACCTGGCCAAGCCTGCGTCTCTGCCTCTGTGGAGTGGAGATGGTGCTGTCCACAAACCATGGCCATCGAGTTGATTCCGACTCATAGTGACCCTATAGGATGGAGTAGAACTGTCCCATAGGGTTTCCAAGGAGCAGCTGGTGGATTCAAACTACCAACCTTTTGCTTGGCAGCCAAGCTCTTAACCACTGTGCCATGCCTTTATTGTGTTTTGCCTTTACTAAAACTAAAGCACCTCAGGCTGAGGCTGGCTATTTCTTGGGGTTCCAGATATTTTGCTCACTCTCCCCCAAATCAGGAAGCAGCTTCCAGCTTTCTTGGTTAAAACGGGATACACTGCATACAGTTTCTGGCACTCCCAGGTACTGGGTACTGTTTTCTGTTTCCCTGGCAAGTCCTCATCCCCTCCTCCACTGCCTGTCTAGCTCCTTCCACCCCTTAAGGCACAGGCCAAGTGCCCCTCCCCGAGAAGCCCTGCTCCCCCTCCCCGGGTTCCCCGTGTACCCATCCCCTTGTCCACACTGCTCAACCATGTAAGGCCACCCACTGTTTCCCTCCTGGGCACTCCCTTGGGCAGTGAGCGGACCATAGTCCTTGGAATCCCACAGAGTGCCTGACACTGCTTGACACGAGTAGGCCTCAGCCAGGATTTCCATCCACTGCTTGTTCCTGAGCATCTACTCTAGCAGGCCTTGTGCCAGGTCCTGGGAGGAAGGCAAGGACGTGGTCCCCAAGCCTGAGCCACCCACAGTCTGGGAAGGACACAGACACACTAGTAAACACCTCTCATGCAAAGAAGCATAAGCAGAGGTGTGGCATATGGAAGCAATCGGGGGCCTTCCTGGAGGAGCTGGGACTTTAATTGGGTCTTAAAGGAGCCACCCTGCTATGCTGAGTGGAAACACTTGCTTAATCAGTGTGTTCCTGGGAAAGTTCAAAGGAATTAGCATTCCCTGGCGTCCACTGTCAGTCCACAGGTGCTACGTCTCAATTTGTGATGGCTTTGTAATTGGCAGTGGCTGACTTTTCGTTATTCTGTTCCTAGGTCTCTTGATCATATAATTAAAGATTTGTAAACCAATACATGTCTCTGAGTAGTGCAAATGGTTAATGTGCTCAGCTGCTAACTGAAAAGTTGGAGGTTCAAGTCCACCCAGAGGTGCCTCGGAAGAAAGGCCTGGTGATCTACTTCTGAAAAATTAGCCACTGAAAACCCTATGGAGCACAGTTCTACTCTGACACACACGGGGGCGCCATGAGTCGGAACTGACTCAATGGCAACTGACAACTGGTAACCAGTAAACCAACACTCAAATAGGTGTGGAAGCGTCAACCCAGTCATACATGGGGTGGGGGGTTCTTCCCCCCACGCAAAGAATATGCAGAACTCCTGGGTCTGAAACAATGCGCAGGGGTGCAGAAGACCTCAGGCCCAGGGCTGTTCTGCCGCTGCAGGTAAACCACGCCCCCAGCCTTGGTCCCTTCAGGTGTCCTCACATTCTGTCTGTCCCACACTGGTCTGGGAAACCTTCAGGGACGCTGAAAACCACCCAGCAATTCCCCTCGGGGTCTCTGCAGGGAAAGGCAGAGCGCCAGTGCTTGCAAATCCACAAAGCCCGCAAAAACCTTTCTGGTTCGGAAAATGCTCAGGGAGCCGGGCATCTCCCTTCCTCTCTTCCTGGTTCCCTGGAGGCTCTGCCAGCCTCCCCCTTCCTCCTCCTACTGTTAGCATCGGCGCCTCAAGGGCGGCTTTACAAACTAGGGCCAGGGAAGGAATTACAGACAGCTTCTCTTTCCTTCTGGCTACAAGATACCTTCCCTTTCACCCTTCCAAATCCCGCCCAACACACACACACACCCCCCCCAAGAAAGCTGGAAGCTGCTTCCTGATTTGGGGGAGAGTGAGCAAAATATCTGGAACCCCAAGAAATAAGCAGCCTCAGCCTGAGGAGCTTTAGTTTTAGTAAAGGCAAAACACAGGGACACAGTTATCCTCTTTGAAAGGCTTCACCTTGCAGGCTGGTTTTACTTCCCCCTGCATGGTTTGGGCAGAGTCCGGACTACACTTTAACTTCCTCCTAAATGCCAGCATTGGTGGTTCGGTGGTAGTAATCTCGCCTTGCTTGTGGGAGACCTGGGTTTGCTCCCCAGTCAGTGCACCTCATGCGCAGCTCCTCTCAGTGGAGGCTTTCATGTTCAGTAGAGCTTCCAGACTAAAGACAGACTAGGAAGAAAGGCCTGGTGATCTACTTCCAAAACTCAGCCAAAGAAAACCCTATGGATCACAATCGTCTGATCTACAACCGATCATGGGCTTGGCATGGGACTGGGCAGTGTTTTGTCTTCCTGTTGTGCATGGGGCCCCCACGAGTTGGGGGTCCTCTCAACAGCAGCTGACAACAACAAATTCCAGCGAGAGGTAGAACCAGATGCAGTTTGCCATGAAGATCCATGCTATGAGCTCCATGATCACCTCCCATGGAGTGTCCCACCCAGGTGGGAGGTGTGTAGGAGGTGACGCAAGCCATTTTGTGATCAATACCAAAGTTTGTAAGTCATTTACTTCTTTGGCAAATGTCACTCTCGTGTCCATCTTGACACGCTCTCTTAAGAGGGAGCCGAAGGAGCAGAGGCATTTCACAACCATCCCGGAAACCCCACAAGGCCCAGTGAGAGCTTGGTCCTCTCAAACCGCAGCACCACCAGGGCCCAGGCAGACTATTAACGTGTGGAGCCGGCAGGCGGGACTGAAGAACCAAGGGCACACATCTATCCACAGGGACGGCTGCCACTCAGCCAGCCATGTGCCACATGCAGAGGGACTTCCTGTTTTTCCAGAGAAGACAAAAATTCTGAATTTGTAATATGGGATTTTCTGACTTTGAAATTGTTGGTAGCTCCTGGAAACCCTAGTGGTGTAGTAGTTAAATGCTATGGCTGCTGACCAAAAGGTCAGCAGTTGGAATCCACCAGGCGCTCCTTGGAAACTCTATGGAGCAGTTCTACTCTGTCCTATAGGGTCGCTATGAGTAGAAATCAACTTGACAGCAATGGGTTTGATTTTTTTTTTTTTTTTTTAGTTCAAAGTTTTTAAAACGCTGTGAGCAAAACAAAATGCAGCCAGGGGCTGGGTTTGGCCCATGAGTTCCTTTGAGGGTCCCTTCCTAGGGCCTAGGAAGCACCTTATGCAGGTGAAGCCCATAGGGCCTAGCACAGGGGTTTGGGTTGATGGTCTTAGCTTCCTAGGGCTGCCATAACAAAATGCCACAAAGTGGATGGCTCTGAAGAACAGAAATGTATTGTCTCACAGTTCTGGAGCTAGTAGCCCAAATTCAGGGCATCTGAAGGGGCCAGGCCCTCTCTGTCTGCTCTAGGGTGTTCACAAAAGCAGTTAGCATACCCTGACTAACATAAATACTATTTATAAATAATATAAATGATCCTTCCTTGTCTGTCCCTGCTCCTGGTGGCTCCTGGCAATCCTTGGCATTCCTTGGCTTGGAGTTGTATCCTCACATGGCATCTTCTCCTGGGTGGCCCTGCCTCTGTGCCTGTTCTCCGCTTGATCATATAGAACTCAGAGGGGATTGGGGCCCAACCTACTCCATTATGGCCTCTTTAGTTTAACTGATTGCATCTTCAGAGAAAGACTCTATATCCAAACAAGGTCACATTTACTGGTATAGGGCTTAGGACTTCAACGTATCTTTTGGGGAACACAGTTCAATCCATAACTGTCAGGGAGGGTGACAAAACAAGAAAGAATCATGACAAGAGCGGGGCAAAGCATTTCAGGGAGAGAGAACAGCATGTGCAAAGGCCTGAGGTAGGAAAGAGCTTGAACCTTTTGATGGGCAGAGAAGACCAGAGTGGCTGGAAGACGGTGGATGAGGAGCAAGGGCAGACTATCCACTAAGCAAGGTGAGCATGGGATTGCCTGTGCTTACTTACTAATCTGTAGTGAACAATTTCACATGGGTTCACCACAACACATCAATGAGAAACCCATGTGAAATTGTTCACTACAGATTAGTAAGTAAGCACAAGTAATCCCGTACTTAACTTGCTTATTGGATAATCTGCCCATGGTGAGGAGGAAGAGTGGGGCAGCTGAGGTTGGAGGGTAGCTGGGTGCATGGCTGTCTAGCAGGACTACATTTCCCAGCCTCCGTTGCAGTTGGCATGGGTGCATGGCTAAGTTCTCTCCCAAGGAATGTGGGTAGAAGTGATGGGCCACTTCCAGGCTAGCACAGTAAGAACCCTCCTGGTTCCTTCCTCCTTCCCACCTGAAAGAGGAGGATAATGCCCATCCAGGAAAGAAACAAGATGGAAGTTTCCTGAGTGACAGTGAGGGGCAGACTGCCCATCTACCTGGAACCCTGGACACTATACGAGTGAGAAATAAACATGTTTGTTTTTTTAGCCACTGATTTAGAGAGTCTTTTCGTTGCAGAAGTTGAACTTATCCTAATAATATAGGCCCAATTTACATAGCCCCTGCTTGAATCCATGCTATTAAATGCTGGACAAAGAGAGGAGTCATGGGAGTTGGGAATCCCAGGTTCTTATTCCAGCTCTGTCTGGAGTCCCTGGGTAGTACAAGCAGTTAACGCGTGCTGAAAGGTTAGAAGTTTGAGTCCACCCAGAGGTGCCTTGGAAGAAAGTCCTGGAGATCTACATCCAAAAAATCAGCCATTAAAAACCCTGGGGAGCACAGCTGTACTCTGACACACATGGAGTACAAGTTGATTCTATGGTAACTGCTTTTTTGGTCCCCTCTTTGAGCAAGCAGTCTTTGGCTATGCACACCACCTCTCTGGAATGTAGATTTGCAAAATTGACTCCATGGTCTCTTAGACTTGTCCTTCCAAACTTTAGAAGGCGTCAGAATCTCCTAGAGGGCTTGTTAAAACACAGTGCTAGGCCCCACCCTGAGTTTCTGGTTCAGAAGGTCTGGGCGGGGACCCAAGAATTTACATCTCTAACAAGTCCCCAGGAGATGCTGAGGCTGCTGGTCTAGCACACTTTGGGAATCACTGTCTTAGGTCATTCTAGCCATAATGCAGCTTAACACAGAGTGTAAACAGCAGGTGTGTGGAGCTTGCCTTAAAAGGTCAGAACAATTCACCCAAAGCTGTGATATAAAAGGGTTAGGTGAGGAAGGGGTGTGTCCCTTCAAAACACTGCAGGAGAAAGATCACCATTTGGAGCATCAGAAGTTCGGAATTCTCATCCTAGCTCTGGAAACACACTCCAAGTCCCGAGACTCAGTTTCTTCATCTGTAAAATGGAGGCATGAACACCTGCTCTGCATTCCCTACGGGTTGTCTTGAGAGTCAAACAAGGAATCAGGAGAGCTGGGGCCTGTGCAGCCTCGGTACTCTTCCTGGACCACAGCAGGGAAGGCACGTGCAGAGGAGGGTGGCACAGCCAACCAGAGGAGCCTGGATCACGGAGCGTCATTCCAGCCCTGGGCTGCCCCAACAGATTTCTTCACATGAGAGAGAAGTCAGCTTTTATCTTGAAGTGTTTTTTCCATGCAGCTGATCACATCCCTGCAGCTCTAGGGATTGCTACAGCCTCTGCCCCCTCCGCTTCATCTTAAAGCAGTTGGCCTCACCTTTCATCTAGCAGGTATGTAAGATCACTGTGATTTTGAGAGTTGTCTGAATTACTGACATTGGACAAGGCGGAAAACCCAGGGAGCCGAGAGCAGCCCACATCCACAAGGAAACTTGGTGCTCTCAAGGGGCTTCACTCAAAGGGGGCTGTCTTAGTCTCCCAGTGCTGCTGTAACAGAAATACCACAAGTGGGTGGCTTTAAAAAACAGAAATTTATTTTCTCATAGTTCAGGAGGCTAGAAGTCCAAATTCAGGGCACCAGCTCTAGGGGAAGGCTCTCTGTCGCTCTGGGGGAAGATCCTTGTCTCTCTCAGCTTCTGTGTCCCCCGCGTTCCTCACTTCCTTGGTGATTTTCACATGACATCTATCTTCCCCCCACCCTCTTTGTGCCTGTCTCTGTGTCTAATCTGCTCTTTTTATAACTCAGAAGTGATAAGCTTTAGGACACACCTTACACTGGTATGGCCTCATTAACATAAAATTAGATTGCATTATGAAAAGTGATTGCATTATATTACATCCACAGGTATAGGGGTTAGGATTTCAACACATATTTGGGGGAGGGGGGTACAATTCAATCCATAACAGGGGCTGAGAACTCCCACAAGGGAGATGGTATGAGACCACAAATCTGAGCCACGGACAAAGTCAACCAATGCAGAATTTCTCAGTCCTGGCACTATTGATATTTTTATGTCACTTAGGTGGTTTTTAAAAAAATTTGTAGTAGAATACACGTAACATGTAATTTACCATTTTAACCATTTTAGAGTGTCCAGTGGGACAGTTAACTGTTTGGGCCACCTTATGCATTGCTGGAAGTTTGGCAGCATCCTGGCCTCTACCCACCAGATGCCCCCCAGCAGCACCCCCCTAGCCATAACAAACAAAAATGTCTCCTGACCCAGGGCATTTTTAGGGTGGTGAAACTATTCTGCAGGATACTGTAATGGTGGACACATGACATTATGCATTTCTCAAAATCCATAGGACTGCCCAACACAAAGAGTGAAACCCAGTGTAAACTATGGACATCGCTTAATAATGCTGTTGTGGTTGTTGCTGGGTGTCCTTGAGTGGATTCTGAATCAGCAACCCCATGTGACCGAGTAGAACTGCCCCATGGGGTTTTCTTGGCTGTGGTCTTTTCTGGAAGCAGATCACCAGGTCTTTTTCCTGCGGAGCCTCTGGGTGGGTTAAGAATGTATCAGTATTGGTTCATCAGTTGTAACAAACGTACCATACCAGTGGAAGATGTTAATAATAGGAGAAACAGTCTGCAGTGGGGAGAGAGTGCTTATGGGAACTCTCTGGACTTTCTGCACAATTTTTCTGTAAACCTAAAACTACTCTAAAAAATAAAGTCTCTTGTAAAAAAAAAAAAACATCTCTGGGCATTGCCAAATGTCTCCTTGGGGGGAGGGGGGGGCAAAAAATCACATCCCACCCAACCCTCCCCACCCTTCTGTCCGCCACTCTCCTACCCTCCCCTCCTCCTCCACCTTACCCCCCGTGAGGACCACTGTTCTAATGCAGCAGTGCTCCACCTGGGCCACACGTTCAACACTGATGCCTGGGTGCCCCCCTCAGAGATCCTGAATTGGTTAAGGGTACAGCCAGAAGCCCCAGGTAGAGAACACTGCTCTGACCATTACTGGGACACACAATTGTTATGGTGACAGGACAAGGGCAGAAACTGGGGGCATCATAACATGTTACAGTGGAGAAGGTGTGATTTATACAAGCCTGGTCATTCAGCAGGGCTGCTCAAATGTACGCGCTGGAGCCAGGCCAGGGATGCTGGCCTACATTCCATCATAAAATACTCCAAGATTCTACACAGCTGACTGGGCTCTGCCTTCTTTAAGTTAACCCAGATCCCAGATGAACCGGAGTTAATCCAACAGGACAGGGGTTGGCCTGACTGAGTCCATTTCCTCGCATTTATAACAAGGAACTGGATTTAGGTGACATCACAGGCCTTTCTGTGGCTGTCCCTCTGAGACGCTAAGTGAAAGCACTTTGACAGTCCTTGAAAATGTGTCCAGTACAGCCCATTCGTCACCAGCCCAGAACCCTGATGGAGACCCCAGGGATCTCTGCACAGCCATCCAGGTGAGGCTGGTATGGAAGACACTGTCCCAGTCCAGGGCAGGCCAGGAGACACAGTTTGGCCATCATCCGCCCAGTTCGTGGCCTGGAGTTCCCAATACCCATAGGCTCCTGCAGGGATAAGTGTGGCTGCAAGCAAAGGGGGAAGGGATGGCTCCACTGGGGGGTGCACCAGGCAGGGTGCCCCATCCCTATTCCCATGGCCTCACAGGGCCAGAAAGACGACACCATCCAGGGGTTTGTCAATACAGGAGCATGGACCTGTGCAGGCAGTTTGTGTCCAATCACCTGGGAGCTTGCTAACGAGAGTCCTGGCCTCACCCCCAGAGGCTCTGATTCTGTAGGCCTGGAGTGGTACCCAGGAATCTGGGTCTTCAAGTAATTCTCATGCAAGATCTAGAAAGAAGCAAATCCTAACGCGCCCTTCTCAGAGAGAAAATTTCCTGGCCTCGCCACACCCGGGGGGTGGGCAGCCTCTGCTTGGGCACCTCTTTGGCCTCCCAGGCCTCCGTGCTGCCCAGCACCCTCTTTTCCCTCCTCGCAGAAGCCCCCTCTGTTAGAGTTGTTGTTTTAGTTACCTTTGTGCCAGCTCCGACTCATGGAGACCCCACATACAACAAAATGAAACGCAGCCTGGTCCTGTGCCATCTTCACGACGGTGTGCTGGAGTCCACTGTTGCAGCCACTGTGTATTTTCAGTGCCTTCCAACCTAAGGGGCTCATCGTCCAGCACTATTTTAGATAAAATTATGTTGTGATCCACAGGGTTTTCACTGGCTGATTTTCAAAGTAGATCACCAGGCCTTTCTTCCTAGTCTATCTTAGTCTGGAATCTCAACTGAAACCTGTCCACCATCGGTGACCCTGCTGGTATTTGAAATACTGGTTGTATAGCTTCCAGCATCGTGGCAACATGAAGCCACCACAGTCCGACACACTGACAGGCGGGTGGTGGGACCTGTTGGTAAAGACTGTATTATCCCTACTTGGCTCAGAGAGGGGAGGAGATACAGAATCCGGACAGGAAACCAGCCCTCCGTAACTCGATCCTCACGGTCTGAGCGCCTACTTGGTGCCAGGGCTCGCAGCAGCCTGGCCAGTCTGTCGAGTAGGAGGCTGTTTATGCAAGCTGACAGCCTCTGATCTGCCAAACGAGCCACTTCCAGCTCAGCCTCTAATAATAGCTCTTGCTCGGAATTCCTCCCGTCTTGGTGGGAGCGGAATATTTAGACATATCAAAGATTCTCTCCCCTTCTTTCATCCAGCCAACAGTGATATGAAAGGAGTACAATGAAAAGACGGGTCTCTGTGACAAGCTTCAGAGAGCAGCCAATTCCCTGACATCCTTCAAGACTCCAATTGACTCCACCGCCTCGCTGAAGAAAGTCAGTGTGGTTACATAATAACAACACCTTCCATTTCTATGGGACTATTGTGGGGGCTTCGCCAAAGCGCTTTCACATACATTAGCTTATTTGAGCCTCACAAAGCATCTGGGAGGTGGGCAGGGCGGGGATTCTTCCCCACGTTTTACAAATGAGAAAATTGTGGTGCCTTGAGGTTAAATGACTTGCCTAAGGTCACACAGCAAGTTGGCCAGTAATCACGGAGGCCTCGCTGGCTGGCGGGGAGTCTAGAGAGCCCTGAATTCTTAACAGCCTTCCCTGAAGTCGGAGACCGGCCTCCCCTGTGGGCGCTGCCTATCCTCCCAGCCTCCTCTCTCATTCCCTCCCAATGCTGTGCTCCAGTTACACAGAATTCCCCACAGTGCCCCCAAACCTGCAATCCTTTAAACACCTCCAGGTCTTTGCACAGAGGCAGTCCCCTCTGCCTAGAATGCCACTCCCTGCTTCCTCTCCCTGTCCTCTGGACTAGCTCTTTCTCATCCTTCAGCACCTAGCTCAGGTATCCCCACCTCTTCCTGGGAGCCTCCCCTGATGCCGTTGGCTGCGCTGCCCATTCTCGGTGCACACCTCTGCTCTGCCTGGCATCACGTCGCTGTTGTTGCTGTTCACCCCCGACCCATGGCGACCCCATGCACACTGCAACAAAACACTCCCTGGTCCTATACCATCCCCATAATCGGTTGCTGATCAGACTACTGTAATCCACAGGGATTCCACTGGCTAATTTTCAGAAGTACGTCATCAAGCCTTTCTTCCTAGCCCGTCTTAGTCTGGAAGCTCCACTGAAACCTGTTCAGCATCATAGCAACAAGCAAGACTTCACTGACAGACGGTGGGGGCTGCACATGATATGCTTTGGCCAGAAATCAAACTGGGTCTCCCACACGACAGGTGAGAATCCTACCACTGAACCACTACCACCCTCTGTGATGCATGTCTCGTGTCATACTATATTGTAATCCTCAACCCTACAGTCTCCCTCTCCAAACTGTGGGCCCTCAAAGGCAACAGCCTTGTGTGGCTCTTGTCCAGGAGGCCGTGCTTAGCTAGGACCTGGCCCACACTGGGCTGAATAAATGCACCTTCTTGAAAGCCCCCACCACATAGTCATTCAATGACAGGAGCTCACCATGCCATTGCTGGCCTACTCTCTCATGATCTTGTGCTAAAACAATAGAAAGAATAGATAAGAAAAATTTTCGATCTCCTTGTAGCTTCTGCCCACAAAGCCCAGTTCTTCCCCCTGAAGTTATCAGAAAAAGTCCATCCCTCATTTCCATTATTTGAAAATAACATCATTCTTCCTCCTGAGTCTTGGCTTTTCTAGACTCATCATTCGTAGGCCACCCAACTGCCCAGTAAGTGTCTACCCTGGCCATCCTCTCCTCACCAACCTGGTTAACGTGATCCAGTCCTAGATGGGTAACAGGGCTTAGATGGAGCCAGACTTAAGCACTACTGCTCTGAAGCCCCTTCTTCCTTACTTCGAAGGATAAACTGCAGACAGTCTTTGGCTCGGGAAGGTTAGAGCAAGATCAGGCCTTGGATATGATCTGTTCCCTCATTCAGTGACTGCCTAGTGCAAAGATCAGATGCCATCTCCTCCAGGAAGTACTCCTGGCTTCCTCTCCAGTACTCCCAAGACGTGTTCTCCCCTCTCACGTATAGCCTGTCTCCCACTCTAGTGCACATGTTTCCTGCCCCCTACCCCATCACTGGGAGTCCCTTGAGGCAAAGTCTGCATCTTATTCTCTGTGTCTCCAGCACCCACCCAGTTGAGAGGTCTTTGCCCCGAAGCTCCAGCAGCCACAAATTCTGCTGCAGGGGGCTGCCCCCTTGGCAAGGCAGCAGGTGTCGGGGGAGCTTTAGGGGGCATCCAGGAGGGTGAGTGGGGACCAGCCCCAGGAGAGCTCACACTGGGCTGCCAGGACTCCCCTCCCAACCTCCAACACGCAGCCTGGTGCACAGCCTCATCACTTCCCCGCTGCTGAATTTTAACAAACACTCCAAGAGATAATGGCTAATTTCACAGAGCCGTGAGTGGAGGCTGTTAAAATGTTAATATTATTTAAATTGTTTTACATTTTCAACAGTTTGAGCCACAAATATAAATGTTTTCCGTGCTTTCCATGGAGCTGAGCTCACAAAAATGATTGATGAGGCACCAAATATGGAATTTCCCACTTTAAATTAAGAAACGCCACGTGAAGGCGATGAGAAAAATCCTGCCCTGCCATATGTGGTCCCGCGCTCCAGAGACCAAACCGCTCTGCACGAGTCTGGGGGCCAGTCATTTGGGCCTCAGGCCCCCAGTGGCTGTGTGGCCTTAGCTCCCCACTTTACCTCGCTGGGCGGGGACTTCCTGGTCTGGGAACAGAGATAACAACAGCGAGAGGAGGGGCGCTGCAGAGATTAGATGGTGGCTCCTGTTTAGGGATCACAGCCTGAGCTGGCCCTGGGCACCAGCTGTATTTTCTGCCCTGTGGCAGGGAGGGGCTATTTTTATTCCCATTTATACAATGTGCCCATGGCCAGACACCCAGGAATTGGGGCGCCTGGCTGACTTTAACGCCTGTGTCCTTAATCACCACATTAAATAAGAAGTTTAAAAGTGCCTGCCCCACAATAGTAACCAGTAACCAGTTGTCGAGTTGACTCCAACCCATGATGATCCATGTGTGTCAGACTAGAACTGTGCTCCATAGGGTTTTCAGTGGACCATTTTCCGAGGCACCTCTGGGTGGAGTCAAACCTCCAACCTTTTGGTTAGCAGTCGAGTGCCTTAAACGTTTGCACTACCCAGGGACTCCTCCCTACCATAGCAGGTAACCAGTAAGTGTTGGTTTGTTCCCCCGCCCCCTACATAACCACCCCCTCACTTATCACAAGCCCTCCCCCTGCCACCCCCATGAGACACTTCACTGCCCGGGCCTTCGCTTCACTACATCCGTAAAATCTCAGCGTCTAACCTTTGCAACTTTGGCTAAATCCAAAGGAGGCACATGCTAATGTTGAGCTGGGGGTGAGGGGCTGGGCAGCATGTCTGGTGGAAGACTCTGCCCTTCCCTCCTGGTCTCAGAGAAGCGTCCAGCCTGCCCTGGTTTGTGCTGAGGTCAGCAGCCTGGGCTCTCTGTCAGTCCCCAGAGGGAGCCTACCTTCGCTTTGCTCGTGCCCAGCCCTGGGCTAGGTGCTGTTGTCACATTATCTCGAAGGCCTCTCTCCACACCTTTTCCATGAAGGACTTACTATCATCCCCATGTTCGTTGTTATTGTTGCTGTTGAGTCAGCCCCAACTCACGGTGACCCCATGTATAACAGAACAAAATGTCACCGGCACTGAGTCATTTTTATGATCTTTGGTATGTCTGAGTCCATTGTTGCAGCCGTTGTGTCTATCCATCTCATTGAGGGTTTCCCTCACCTTCGCTGGCCCTCCACTTTATTAAACATGATGTCCTCCAGTGATCAGTCTCTCCTACTGATGTGTCCGAAAGAAGTGAGATGAGGCTTGGACAATATTCCGTGATATACAAGGTTTTCATTGGTTAACATTCAGAGGTAAATTGCCAGTCCTTTCTTCCTAGTCTGTCTTAGTCTGCAAGCTCTGCTGAAACCTGTTCACCATGAGTGACCTGCTGGTATTTGAAATACCGGTGGCATTGCTTCCGGCATCATATGACGAGCAAGCCACCACAGTATGACAAATTGACAGGTGGGTGGTGGATCCCCATGTTGCATGTGTGCAACTCAGACTCAGAGACATCGAGCCAAAGGACACACAGCTTGTAAGTGGTAGAATCTAGTTTCAAACCAAGTAAGTGTGGTCTGTGCCATAATGGAGGAGGAACATAAAAGGGCCCCCTTGCCCAGCCTGGGGTATCAGAGAAAGCTATCTGGAAGAAAGTCCATCTAAGTTGGGGTCTGAATGATGCGCAGGAATTAGGCAGGCAATGAGGTGCAGGCTGGAGCTGCGGCTGGGAGAGCAGCATCATGGAGACTCTGACATGGGCAGGGCGGGGCCAGGAGGAGCCTGAGTGACTGGGTGGAGGGAGGGACAGGGTCCTGCACCATGGATAGCTGTCCTGTTGCTGACCCTGTGCTGGGAAGGTCCTCACTGGTTGCACTGAAGCCCTGCAGATGCCTATGGCCCCCAGATGCAGACCACCAATTGCACTGTGACCCTGCTGCATGGCCTCTCCACTGAGAGCCTGTCCTGCCCCCTATCTCAGAGTGGAGAAAGGCCTGGGAGGGGTGCTCTCAGGGCTGCTCAAGCACCATTAGAGTGACCTTGGTGAAGTGACCAAACCCTCCCGAATGTCAAGTTCCACTTCTATTAAATGGGAACAATGGCTGTATCTATTGGTGGCTGTAATGATTCATGAGATCAAATATGTAAGGCACTCGGGCCTGCCTGGCGTGCACTAAATCAGTTGCTGTGGAGTCAGTTCTGACTCATGACAACCCCTCGTGTGTCAGAATAGAACTGTGCTAGATCACCAGGCCTTTCTTCCAAGGCACCTCTGGATGGATTTGAACCACCAACCATTTGGTAAGGAGCCGGGTGCTATTTGTCTGCACCATCAGGTTCTCCTTGGAGCTTACTATGCATTTAGTAAACAGAGCTCTTATTATTATTACTATTATTTTCATGACCCAGCCACCCTTAGGCTCCCTCTCAGGCCCCTGCCCAGGGGGACGCGGCAGCCCACTGGCATGTGGCCATGGCCAGGTAATGTCCCCTCTCCCCCTCTGCCTCCCGGTGCAGGTAAAGGCAGCAGTTAGGAAGGCAGGCAGAGGGGTGGCCATGATGGATGGCATTTGGCAGCTCTGCCATGCGTCAAACGTTTAATGGAAGTTGGCCGGGTGAGCTGGTCCCCCCCCCCACAGCACGGGCGCGGGTTTAAGCTGTTGTCTCCCACCTTGCCAATGCTCCCTGACGTTCTGGGAGCGCAGAAGGCACTTAGACGCTCTGCTGAGGAGGGAGAGAATACCAAATAAAGCTGAGACCTCCATTTGTCTCTCCGACAAGGACACGTTCCTCCAGGAGAGGAGAGGGAACAGGGCCAAGCTCCCGAAGGCACACTGGACTTAGATCTGGGCTCCACCTGGCCGTGTGACCCCAGGCAAGAGTCCCAGCTTCTCTAGGTCTCTAAAATGGGGATCATAATAATCTCCACTTTATACGGGCGTTGTAGGATTCAGTGCAGAAATACGAAGAGCTTAGAATGCTGCCTGGCATGCAGTCGGTGCTCAATTAGAGCTGGCTTTAATAAGAGGGGGAAAAAATAGGTACAAGACACCCTGGATTCAGGTTCCGTCCTACTCTGACTCACTGTATGACCTCAGGTAAGTCTCTTGCCCTCTCTGGGCCTGGATTTCTCATCTCTGCACTGAGCGGGTAGGTCTCCTTGATAAGCCTGGGAGCCCCTTGGGGCTTTCTGTCTCCTCCTTGCCATGTCTGCCCCCAGCCTTACCCAGAGAGGTTTCTCTCTTCTGGTCCCTTCAAAGCCAAATTCATCCTCTGACAACTGCTGACTCCCGGGTGGTTCAAGGCAACAAAGGAGGGGCAGGCATCAAGTCACCTCCCTGACCTTCTCTCCTCCCTTTCCCCAGCACACCTGCAGCCCTGCCCCCAGGCCGGCCCCTCCACCCTTCCTCTCTGCCCGTTCTTGCTTCCAAGCCTTTCTTTAAGCTCACCTTCTTCCTCTGCTCTCCAAATCCTTTCCAAGGCCCAGTTCAGTTCACACCTCCTCCAGGCAGTCTCCAGCACTACCTGACACTCCTCTTCCTGGCCCCTCCAAGGACAAACCATCAGCACTATAGATTTTGAAGGAAGCATGATAAAGTGGGGCAGAATTGGGCAAAACAGGATGGGGTGAGGTGAGTGGAGTTGTTGGCCAGAAATGACGCATCAGAGCCCAGCCAGAGTGGCACCAGGCAGGATGGCCAGGGCAGCAGGTCACGAGTCATGAGTGGAGACAGGAAATTCCATTACCCCAATCAATAACACTAGCCATCGTTAAGGCGGCACAGTCCAGGCACTGTGCTAACCACTGTCCATACTTATCTCAGTCAATATTTACCCATTTTGCAGATGAGGAAAACTGAGGCTCTGGATGATTAAGTCAACTGCACATGGATCAGAAAATTAGAGGACCAGGATTCCCACTAAGGAGTTGACTCCAAGGCCCACGCCATTAACCACCATAGGGAGGGCCTGTGGTGATCAGTCACAGGCTCTCGGGGTTAAACTCTCCAGACAGGTCCATGGCTAGAACCCTCAGAGGAGGTAAGCCCAGAAACTCAGCGGGTACTAGAGGCAGAACCCTGAGTTCAGGCAACTGCGAGGCTCGGCTAAGTATATCATCCCCAGCTTCTCTTTGTAGGATGTTTTTATTAGGAAAATTTTGTCCACCGGGAACAGCCACATGTTCTCTGACCAAAAAAAAAAAAAAGTGGCAATGAACTTAGTAGGTGCTTAAAAACATGTCGCCAGCAGAGTGACAGGCACAGCTCTGGGCAGCCAGGAAGCCCCTTGGACACGAGGCCACTGCTGTGCACCCTCCCCACCACCAACAGTGACTTTTACAGCTCTTCCTCCAGGCTGTCAGGAGTGCTTCTGAGAACCCCGACTTCTCCCACCGCCTCCACGGAGAACACTAGAGAGTGGGGTGCAGGTTCTCTCCATTAAGCTTCTAACAGCCTGGATTTCTAATAGTCAGCTGCAATTCTTTTCCCTCTCTTCCCTCCAGCTCCCCCAGTAAATAGTCCTAAACTGTCTGTCCCTGATAAACTAGGGGCTTGGGGACTTCCTTCAAGTGCCTTGTAAATGGAAGCGTCTCAGATCGACAGCTCTGGGTGTTCAATGAGATTATATTTCTTATTTAAATAGCTGATTGGAGGATTGGTTTCAAAGTAAGACTCCGGATGTGCTGGCCTCCTCTGGGGTCCTGGGGAGAGGCAATATTGTGTGACATTGTGTGGCAGCAGGGCCTCTCCCTCGGAGCTCCCGCTCCCATTCAGATGCCTCCAGGATGGGGGGGAGCCGACAGGCTGGGGGATCAAAGCCCGCCGCCCCTCCTTGTTTGGGGGAGCGGGAGATTATGCCTTTCATTGGAAAGCGCCTTCTCCAGGGCTCCCCACTATGCTCAGCACCACTTGTCTCCCTTCTCAAAGCGCCCGCCCAGGAGATAAAAGGCAATGTGTTCGCTGCATCCCACCTCGGGGGAAAGCTCAAATCAGCCTTTTGTTAGCAGAGGATAAACGCCACCAGTTTAGGAAGGGTTGTTATTCCCCTTACTCTGTCGGAAGGTTTTGTGCAGCCTTCCCCCAACATTCTTGGCCTTGTGGGTAACAGGTGACCCCTGGCCCTTTGGGAAGGCCAGGTGTCCACAGGACCAAATTCTACCTGAACGGGCTGGGCTGAGTCTCAGACGCAGACTCTGCGAGGGCCCAAGCTCCTTGCTTGGAGCAAATTTTGCAGTTAATTGTGTGTCAAAATAACGTATTAGAAACGGCAGCGGTTGAATATGGTGCAGTTCCTCCCCTTTCAAGCCTTTGTCTGTCCAGGGCCGGAGGAGCTTGTCATGGCATTTATGAGTAAGGCTGAGGGTCCCCGTCAAAAACAGCCCCAGAATCTCAGGGACTGTCCCAGAGTCCCGGACAAGATCAAAGGGCAGCGGTGGCCTTGAAGGACCCCCAGTTCCGTCTGCAGGGCCAGGCGGGGCACGATCTTCTTGGCTGGCAGCTGCGGCACGGAGGCAACGTTTTGGTATGCTAGGCACATCCCGCACTTCGTGCATCCAGGCACGGCAATCAGGTAGCTGATGGGGATGCAAGTCACATCGCCTGGACCGCTGCCACAGCGCACTGATTCACGCTGCTACTCTGAGGCTGGGAGAAGGGACAGCGGGGCCCAGGGACAAACCAGGCTGGCTTTATTACACAGCTGCTGTTTTCAAGCTGCAATATTCCAGCCTCTCCTGCTCCCTCTCTTTCAGCTATGCAGGAGCTGGCTGCCTACCTGCAAAGACGGTCCTCTTCCTGGCCCCTGGCTCTGGCTGAACAATGGCATTATGCACTGCATAAAGAATACCCGGGCAACGGAGACAGGCATGGCTTAATTCGCTCTGTGCCCGGTGGATTTTGAACGCCCCTGCATTCAGGCTTTATTCCGAGCAGGCCTGGGCCTCCGCTGGCTTTATCCTCAGCCCTCCCTTCACAGGCGTCCCTCTGTGTGGACACAGGTCTGCAATAGAGCCAATGGCTGTGAAATGAGAGACACAAAGGGGAGACGAGAAGCAGTGACTCCAGCAGGGAAAGAGACCTGGCTGTGGGTAAGAAGACCTGGGTTTGGTTTTAATTTTGCTATCAACTCACTGGGTGGCCTTGGCAAGTCCCTTCCCCTCTCTGGCTGCGAGGTCTGCTGGATAGGAACAAAGCTGTGTAAGGCTTGTCCACCTCTGCCATTCTATGATTCGGAGCATGAGCTCAGTGGCATTGTCCTGGCCTCATTTATTGCTAGTGTAGGATCGTCCACTGTCTTAGTTATCTAGTGCTGCTATAACAGAAATTCCACAAGTGGATGACTTTAACAAACAGAAATTTATTCTCTCACAGTTTAAGAGGCTAGAAGTCCGAATTCAGCTCCAAGGGAAGACTTTCTCGCTCTATTGGCACTAGGGGAAGGTCCTTGTCATCAATCTTCCCCGGGTCTAGGAGCTTCTTAGCACAGGGACCCTGGGTCCAAAGTATGCACACACTCCTGGCTCACTGTCTTTTGTGGTAATGAGGTCCCCCTGTCTCTCTGTTCCCTTTTATATCTCAAAAGAGATTGACTCAAGATACAACCTAATCTTGTAGATTGAGTCCTGCCTCATTAATATGACTGCCTCTAATCCTGCCTCATTAACATCATAGAGGTAGGATTTACAACACATAGGAAAATCACATCAGATGGCAAAATGGTGGACAATCACACAGTACTGGGAATTGTGGCCTAGCCAAGTTGACACATTTTGGGGGGACACAACTCAGTCCATAACATCCACTATATTGACGATACTCCCCTTGACCATGATCAAAGACCAGGCCAAGGGTCAGGGAAGTAAATGAGTAAAGGGAGCCAGGTGGTATCCATGGCTTACTGAGCCCACTTGCCCTGTCTACAACAGCAGCCCCTGTCAGCCCCAGCCAGTTGTTGCCATGTAGGAATAAGAAGCCCAGTCTTTTGAGGGCTTCCAATTTTTTTAACAAAACCAGAAATCTGAAATTCTATACTAAGTCTCACAATTTAAAAATGCTAGCTCAATTTCTTTTAAACACTGACAGATCAAACAAAACCTATCAGTAGGCCTTATCTTCCCAAAAGTCTTAAAAAACAGTTGCTGTTGAGTTGATTTTGACTCATGGCAACCCCATGTGTGGCAGAGTAGAACTGTGCTCCATAGGGTTTTCAGTGGCTGATTTTCTGAAGTAGATCACTAGGCATTTCTTCCAAGGTGCTTCTGGGTAGACTCAAACTGTCAACCTTTCAGTTCAGTCAAATGCATTAACTGTTTGCCCACCCAGGGACTCCCCCAACAGGCTACCAGATTGTTCAGTCAGTGCCTGGCAAGGCCACTGGGTATCTCAACTCAATAGCAAAATTGAGGCCAAACCCAGATCTCCGTACCCACAGCCAGGACTCTTTCCCTGTTGGAGTCACTGCTTCTCATCTCCCCTTTCTTTGTGTCTCTCGTTTCACAGCCATTGGCTCCATTGTAGACCTGTGTCCACAAGAGGGAAGCCTGTGACAAGAGGGCAGAGGATAAAGGGCAGCAGAGGCCCAGGCCTGCTTGGGATAAAGCCTGAATGCACGGGCATTCAAAATGCACCCAGCATGGAGTGAATTAAGCCATGCCTGTCTCATATCAAACCCTCATATCAAACACTAGAGTGCAGTGTTTTAAGACTGCCTTATACTGGGCAAGGGTACCCCATCTTGTTTTATTTTAAGAAAACAGAGAAGAAATCAAAATTGGGCCCAATACCTTCAGATATGCTGCCATCTAACATTCAGGTGAACTCCAGACTGGTCTACTTTCTAGAACTGAGAGAAATACTCCATTGGAGGCTGCTGAATCTCACTTCCTCACTCCTCCTGCCACTCAACCCAACAAGACCAGACAATGCACCGATTCCCAGTACCCCCACTCCAGCATGGCTGAGGAAATAATCCCACCACCAGAGTCCCTACTGCCCACCCAGACACTGGTGCTCTGCATTTTGGGGACTCCATCTCCAAATCCTTCTGTCCTGATGCAAGCCCTCCCAGCAAGAGGCATCTCCAGGCTGTCACCTGAGGCTCCAGGACCTCCAAGCCCAGCACCTAAGGCTTTCTAGGACTACAGGAGAGCTTCAAGCAGCCCCTGCCCCTGGGCCCCCCAACCGGCTGCAAAGTCCCACCAACCCAGCTCGTAAAAATATATCCTAAGAAAGAGATGCCAGAAGCAGGGCTGAGGTGAGGGAGTAGTCAGACACTTCTTGTGGTCCCTCTTACAACAAAGACCCAAAAAAACAAGTGAATCGATTATATATGACAATCTATGAGGCCTGAACATCAAAGACAAAGTCAAAGAATCAGACTGAGCTGCAGGGAGAGGGAGAGACAGTTCAGAAGCAGCGAGGAGTTGTCAGACCTGACCTGGCTGGCCACGGCACCCTGCAGGTGGGATCAGCTGGCACAAGAGGAGTGAGGCAAGCAGTAGTGTTCAGGATGTGTTTTCTGTGTCAGGAGAGACTGAGCAATGGAGAGTCTGCTCAAGCTTCCAGAATCAGTAAGAAACGGTGCTTAATCAGTGAAAGATAAACACCAAGTGAATCAAAAAAAAAAAAAACTCACCTTTTGGGAAGTACCTCTCTCCCATTTACCTGCCCCCTCTCCGTTCTGCTGTGGATCACAGTCTAGCTTCAGGAACTGCTGAGCCCCCTGGCCTGGAAGTAGGATCCATCACATGCCCTTAGTCATTCTCCCTGCTTTGGAGAGGGAACAAATCAACAAACAGGAAAAAAATAATCTCCCAGCTTCTCTAAGCCAGGATATCAGGGCAGGCACAGCCCCTTTGGCTAGGCACAAGCATAAGGGGTCCATGGACTTTGAATGCCTTTCACCCCTGCATAGACCTGTGTGGGCCCATTTCAACAGTGTAGGCCCTCATTAGCACAATACAACAGGGTATATACCTGAAGCCTATTTTCATCAGGATCAGCTATAAGGGGGAGTGGTATGTTCATGACATTTGACACTGCCCTGCCCATTAAGCAGGGACCCACCTACCCACATCAGGAGCCTGAGGACTGGTGGCTTCACCCACTTCACCTAGCCACCCGTGACAGGGGTCCAAGCATAAGTGGTGACTCCTAGCCCTTACAGTCTGGCTGCAAAACCCACCTACCTATGCGCTCTTGGGAACAGGGACATGCCTTCCACCCAGACACTCAGGGGCAGCAGTCATCCCCCTGCCTTGATCAGCATATAACCCCCTACTGCAGCCAGATACCGGTGCCTACTCTAATCACCCCTGCCCATCTAGGACTATAGGTGAGAGCCTACACCACACACTTGGTAACCAACTACCTGGACACCTGAGCTGAATCCACACAAGAAAAGTGAACGGACTCCTGGGCTCACATACCTAGTAACAGCTGTAGCCAGTTGGAGACAGGACGTGAGAGCTTCAAAGACACCAATAATCAAACTAGCTCACATGACCAGCCTATTTGGGCATATTAAAACAAAACAAAACAAGAAGCTAGGACACAGTAAGCAAACATAAAATAAATAAATATAATTACTTATTGGTGGCTCGGAGACAACAGTCAGTATCAAATCATATAAAGAGGCAGACCACAATGGCTTCAGGAAGCCACCAAAACAAAGAATCAAGAAACCTTCTGGAGGAAGATAACTTGGAATTACCAGAGGTAGAATTCAAAAGATTAATATACAGAACTCAAGATATCAGGAAGGAGATCATTCAAAATGCTGAACAAGCCAAGGAACACACAGACAAAGCAACACAGGAACTTAAGAAGAAGGTTATCAAGAGCATAATGACAAAAATAACAAGCTACAAGAATCCATAGAAAGACAGCAAACAGAAATCCAAAAGATTAACAGTAAAATTTCAGAATTAGACAACTCAGTAGAAAGTCATAGAAGCAGAACTGAAGCAATAGAAATCAGAATTAGTGAGACTGAAGATAAAGCACTTGACACCAACTTTTTTTTTGTACTTTAGATGAAGGTTTACAGAACAAATAGTTTCTCATTAAACAGTTAATACACATATTGTTTTATTACAATAGACAACCCCATGACATATCAACACTGTCCCTTCTCAACTTTGGGTTCCCTATTACCAGCTTTCCTGTCCCCTCCTGCCTTGAGTCTTTGTCCCTGGACTGTTGTGCTCCATTAGTTTCATTTAGTTTTGTGGGGCTGTCTAATCTTTGACACCAACTTATTTGAGGAAAAATCAGATAAAAGAATTTTTAAAAATGAAGAAACACTAAGAATTATGTGGGACTCTATCAAGAGGAATGACCTATGAGTGATTGGAGTACCAGAATGGGGGAACGGGGATAACAGAAAATACAGAGAATTGTTGAAGATTTGCTGGCAGAAAACTTCCCTGATATTGTGAAAGATGAGAAGATATCTATCCAAGAAGCTCATCAAATCCCACACAAGGTAGATCCCAAAAGAAAGTCACCAAGACCTATTATAATCAAACTTGCCAAAAACAAAGATAAAGAGAGAATTTTAGGAGCAGCTAGGGATAAATGAAAAGTCATCTACAAAGGAGAATCAATAAGACTTAGCTCTGACTACTCAGCAGAAACCATGCAGGCAAGAAGGCAATGAGATGACATATATAAAGCCTTGAAGGAAAAAAATTGCCAGCCAAGAATTATATATCCAGTAAAACTGTCTCTCAAATATGATGGCAAAATTTGGGCATTTCCAGATAAACAAAACTTTAGGGAATTTGTAAAAACCAAACCAAAATTACAAGAAATGCTAAAGGGAGTCCTCCAGTTAGAAAATCAATAACATCAGATAACAACCCAAGACTAGAACACAGGACCGAACAACCAGATATCAACCCAGATAGGAAAGTCACAAAAATAAACCAAAGCTAAAACACTGAAAATAGGGAACAGAGACGTCAATATGTAAAAGATGACAACATTAAAACAAAAAAGAGGGACTAAACAATGTAGTCATTGATCGTTCATATGGAGAGGAAGTCAAGGCAATATCAAGAAATAAAAGATTGGTTTAAACTTAGAAAATATAGGTAAATATTAAGGTAACCACAAATGAAACTAACAAGCCTACACATCAAAATAAAAAACAAGAAAAACATAAAGACTCAACAAATACAAAATCAACAACAATGAAAAGATGAAAAGAAAATACATAAAGAAAGAGATGCCACATCTTAATAACTTACCTGGAGGTCTCTGAAGTCACAAGTTTATATTATTTCAACAAGTATTGAACAACCATATTTGCTGGCCATGAGGCAAAACATTAGGTACAGGAAGCTCCTTGGGGCTATGAGAAAAGACAGACTCTCATATACAAGTTGAGTTAGGTAACAATCAGCGAGGAGACAATCTGGGTCTAAATGCAACAATCTTCTCTGTCGATAGAGGGATCACTATATTACAGCCCCACACTAGGCTGTCAGAAACATCTTCACCAGACACAGCATTAATACTTGCTCATCACTGTAATATGAAATCAAAAAAACCTCGGTAGCCCTCTCAGGACAGGGATCGAATTTTTACAGGAGGTGAGAGGAGAAAGAGATAGCTGATTTGTTCTCTAAAAACAGGAAATTGTTTGTACCTGTGGAGGTAAGGGCAAAAAAAGAAAGACATCAGCGAGAGCAAAGATGGGGCGTGTGCAGAAAGGAAGTTCCATTGGATGAGTGATTCCAAACTCTAGGGTAGTTCAGGCTAGCTGGAACAGTGGGAGCATAGAAGGAAAGAGTTGGAAATAAGGTGAGAGAGGTTAATTAGGGCCTCATCATGATGGGCCTCTGGGCAGACAGAAGAATTTGGATTTTATTCTGAAAGCAATAGGGAGCCATTGGATGTTCACTGAGGGAGAGATTCCATCAGAACTGAATTTCAGAACAATCCTCTGCTAGCTACATGGAGACCAGACTGGAGGCTGGGAGAGTGGCCAGGAGACTAAAGCAAGAGACTGGAGAAGAAGACAATGCCTGAACCAGGACACCTGGTGGAGAGGAGGAGACAATGTGAGAATTGACATAGAGAAGGAAGCCTAACAGCTTGATAGGTGGTTGGTCATTGGAGGTAAAGAGCAAAGATGGCTGAAATGTCAGGGAGGATAATGGCACCACCCACAGAGGAAAGAAGATGATTTGGGAAGAAAAAAGATGATTTCCGACCCAGGCCCTGGATGGATGATCAATCAAAGACCAGTGAGCAATCTCAGGACTTGGCTGTGTTGGGTTGGGGGCCCTGGAAAAGCTTACACCAGTGTGGTAGTCTGGAGCTAGGGGTGGTGGGGAGGTAGGAGATGCTGGGCAGCAGAATTCCCAAGTGGGTCCCTTGAAGGAGCCACCAGTCCACAAACATTCCCCCGAGCCCCCTGTCCACTGGGCCTTTCCACGAGCTGTGAGCTCGTCTCTAGAGGCTGGAAGGCACTGAGAGCCTAATGCGGACCATAAATATTTGCCTGATTAAGAGCCCCAACTGGAGACTTAGCAGCAGCTCCTCCATGCCTAGTAATTGACACATGGAGGGCTTAAAGAGGGGAACCATCTCAAGTGATGGCACTTCACACTCCGCACTTGACATTTCTGAGGCACTCCACAGGCATTAGCTAATTAATCCTTGAGTCTGTTTAGCACCCGAAAGAACTCCCTGAGGCTCCACTTGTACCCCGTGGGCTGGGAGTTTCACACCCTACTGAGGCTCAGAATCAGGAGTGTGGGGGAGACAGCCTTGCAGATAGCCACTCGCCCACTCCCTCTGCAGACAGCTCACATGACATGACTGCCAGGCAAAAGCAAGGGAGCCAGAGAGAAGAGGTTTCCACTGTGTGAGAGTTCTTCCTGGGAAAAGATAGGCAGATGGAAAGAGGAATCGGAGACCAGTATTTACTCAATATCTGCTAGATGCAGTTCACTGTATAGGTAGTTTATTTTTCACTGAGCATTATAAATGTTTCCTCATTTAACCTCACAATGATCCTATGCAATAAATGCTTCTCTTAGGTTGGATTCCCCAAGTAGCAGTCCCTTAGACAAGGATTCAAATGCAAGGAGTTTATTTGGGAGGTGATCCCAGGAAGCATCAGTTGGGGAAAGGAAGAGAGAGAAGGGAAAAAGGCCAATAAATGGTGTGTGATGGAACACTCCATAACTGTGGACAAGAAGGGCTCCACACCCCATTACCACCACCGGGGAACTTGGAGATTGACAGAGCACACCTATCTGTTATCCCACCGAAGGGTAGAGAGTTGGGGCATTTATCCTTCAGTTCCCACCAGTCATGAGTTGAGGGTTGCTCCCAGGACATTAACTCCCCACTGTGGCTGGCCTATGCCATGTGTGTACTCAGATCAAGCTGAAAGCCCTTAAACAAAGATTTTCAGGTGTTTATATTGGAAGTTGCCAGATGGGAGTGCGCAAGAATAGTGAATGTTGAGAAGATATGGAAGAAGCACCAACAGCATCTGTTACAATGCTACTATTCCAATATCCACAGATGAGGAACCTGAGGCTCAGAGAAGGGACTTAACTTGGCCAAGGTCACACAAGTAGAAAGTGGGAGAGCCCAAACCCGAACCAAGTCAGTTTGCCTCCAAAGTATGTGATCTTTCCACTATGCGTCACTGCCTTCCAAACTTTCCTCATCTCCCTTCTTTCTCTTCAGCCTGGAGACACATAACAAGGGACAAGTCTGTCTGCTAATGGTACCCCCTCTCCCTGAACAAGCCTCTCAGACACCTGACCTTTTCAAGCAGATTTCCCTGAGATAAAGGCTTATGGACAGATGTGCCGATTAGCAAAGTCTAGGACCAGGAGGGCTAACCCACTGTCTTAGGCTGGGTCTCTAGAGGAGCAAAACCAGTGAAGTGTATATATATATAGAGAGAGAGAGAGATTTGTTTCAGGGAAATGGCTTACTCAGTTGTGGAGCCTGGCAAGTCCCAAATTCGTGGGTCAAACATCAAGCTGGAAGCTTCTCCTGACACATGTGGTTGCAAGGGCTGATGAACCCAAAATCTTCAGGTCAGACAGTAAGTCTTCTGACTCACGTCCCAAGAACCAGAGGTCAGAGGATGACGAGTTGGGTACAGGATCGAGAGAGGGCGAACTCTGCCAGAACATCCATATATATTGGATGTAGGTCACACCTCCAAGGAAACTCTCCTTTCAACTGATTGGCTACTCATAACAGATCACAAAAGGAGGATGATTATATAATATCTGCCAAAGCACTAAGAACCATGGCCTAGCCAAGTTGACACATAACCTTAACCATCATAGTCCACCCCTTGTCAATTTGACACCTGTACACATCTCCTTAAACAATACATAATCTCTAAATAAAGACAATTATAAAGTCATACATGTGCCTAATACAACTAATATGCGTACAACCGAAAACGCACTGTTTACATTTTATATTTTGCAATAAGTAGTGGAATAAGGAAAGGAAGAAAACAAAGATATTATATATATATACATACACACACACACACAGTCATGTGCCACATAACATCCATTCTGGCAAAGTTCAACAGCATACATGTCTGTGGTCTGGCACACACTCTCTGGAGGATGCTCACAGCCCAACTTGGCAGTGAGCCCACCCCATCACCCCTCACCCACAGGAACAGGCACCCCCACTGCTGGAAGGGATAGACACCCGATCCTGCTCCCAAGTGCCCAAGATCAGCAGACATTGGGGCTGGCGGAGGCGGGGGTGCCAGGTCACTGAGACTGCTCCCCTGCTGCTTGGGACTGTGCCCAGAGCCTCCCTGCTGTGCCCTTCACAGGGCTGTGGGGCTGCGCGCCAGGCAAGACACAGCCAAAACCTCACCTGAGGCGTCTGCAGTGGGAATTGCCCAGGCTGCACTGCATAGCAGCCCTTGGGCCCATGCGCCCCTGGGAGCCCCAGGCCCCAAGGACTCAGGTGTTCACACAGTTTCCAAATCACGTAACGTCCTATTTCACACAACGTATTATGGATATTAAGTGATGCATGACTGTATAAATATATATATGCACAATACACGTATAACAAAATAAGGAAGAAATATTCAAAACGATTACAGTCCTCATTTCTGCAGCTGGTCACGTGGGTATAGCTGGTATTTAGAACTACCTTCTTTCACCATCCATTCCATATTCCCTTTGCCCTCAGCAAGCACCTGAGCTGGTCGTGGTTCTTTGCCTGGTGGGGTGACCCAAACCTTCATTCCTGAAATGGCTGGGCCATTAGTAGTCATGTCGTAATTGGGTTGCTGTAGTTTTCCAAGCAACATCATGATAAATGGAGAAAAGATTGAAGTTGTCAAGGACTTCATTTTACTTGGATCCACAATCAACACCCATGGAAGCAGCGGTCAGGAAATCAAATGACACATTGCATTGGGCAAATCTGATGCAAAAGACCTCTTTAAAGTGTTAAAAAGCAAAGATGTCACTTTGAAGACTAAGTGCCTGACCCAAGCCATGGTGTTTTCAATCACCTCATATGCATGGGAAACCTGGACAATGAATAAGGAAGACCAAAGAAGAATTGATGCCTTTGAATTCTGGTGTTGGCAAAGAATATTGACTATACCATGGACTTCCAGAAGAATGAACAAATCTGTCTTGGAAGAAGTACAGCCAGAATGTTCCTTAGAAGCAAGGATGGTGAGACTTTGTTTCACATACTTTGGACATGTTATCAAGAGGGACCAGTCCCTGGAGAAGGACATCATGCTTAGTAAAGTAAAGGGTTAACCAAAAAGAGGAAAACTCTCAACAACAGATTGACACAATGGCTGCAAATGGGCTCAAGCTTAAAAACAATTATGAGGATAGTCCAGGACCAGGAAGTGTTTTGTTCTGTTGTACATAGGGTCAGTATGAGTCAGAACCAACTCAACGGCACCTAACAACAACAACAGTTTTCCATTGACTTTAATCACAGGGCATGGTAATCCTAAGAGATATATATGGAATCTCCTGCATTCCAGACATACTCTCCTTTACCTCCATTATATAATATCAATCTGATTTCCCCTTCAATTAATCAGAATCAATCACACCAAACAAAATGGTAACTTCCTTCTTTGCCTGTTGATCCAGAGGCATGGGGAGCCAAAAGTGGCCAGGTAGCATTCTTAACTTCCAGTTCAATGGAATCAGTGTTTTGTCTCCAGGTAAAAGCATTCCTCCCTTTGGAACTAAGACTTCTAGACCCGCATAGCCTAGGGGCATGGGGACAGGAAGCAAAAATTTTGTAAGTAGGTTACTAGGGGTAATAGTGAGTGGTGCCTCTCCCATTTCCACCCCTTGATTCTTAGACCCATGAATCCTGGCTATAGGAGAAGCAGCACCATATATCAGATGCTGGTTTAGAGCATATACAGCCTCCTAGAGAACACTGCCTCCACCCTGAAAGGTATTGCCTCCTAGCGAGTGCCCTAACTGTGTCTTTAGAAGGCCATTCCATCATTCTGTCAAGCCAACTGCTTCAGGATAATGGGGAACATGGTAATACCAGTGAATTCCATAAGCAAGGGCCCATTGCTGCACTTCATTTGCTGTGAAGTGAGGTCTATGATCCGAGGTGATGCTGTGTGGGATACTATGACAGTGGATAAGGCATTCTGTAAGTCCACAGATGGTAGTTTTGGCAGAAGCATTGCATGCAGGGAAGGTAAATCTGTATACAGAGTAAATGTCTATCCCAGTAAGAACAAAACAGTGCCCTTTCCATGATGGAAGTTGTCCAATGTAATCAACTTGCCACCAGGTTGCTGGCTGATCACCCCTAGGAATGGTGCCATATTGGGGTCTCAGTGTTGGTCTCTACTTCCGGTAGATTGGGCACTTAGCAGTGGTTGTAGCCAAGCTGGCCTTGGTGAGTGGGAGTCTGTGTAGCTGAGCCCATGCATACCCCTATCCCTGCCACCACAGTCACTTTGTTCATGACCCCATTGGACAATGGCAGGAGTGTCTGGGGAAGGAGGATGACTGGTTTCCACAGAATACATCATCCTATCCACTTGATTGTTAAAATCTTCCTCTGCTGAGGTCACCTTTCAGTGAGTGTTCACATGAGACACAAATACCTTCACTTCTTTGGCCCACTCAGAGGTCTATCCACATGCCTCTTCTCCATACCTCCTTGTGACCAATTTTCCAATCATGTTCCTTCTAAGTCCCTGACCATCCAGCCAAACTATTGGTCACAGCTCATGAATCAGTATACAATCATACATCTGGCCATCTCTCCTTCCAAGCAAAATGAACAAACAGATGCTCTGCTCAAAGTTCTGCCCATTGGGAGGATTGCCCCTCACCAGAAAGGGAAGTACCCAGAAAGGGGCTGTAGTGCTGTCGTTGTCCACTTCCAAGTGGTGGCTGCATATCTTGCAGAACCATCTGTAAACCAGGCATGAGTTTTCTTTTCTTCAGTCAACTGATCATAAGAAACTCTCCATGAGGCCATAGGTGCAGACTGGGAGAAGTAAGGTAATGTGACCATGGACATTTGGGCACTTCCTCATGTAACTTACTTGTGCCTTCAGGTCCTCCTGAAGCTGAAACATTGAATGAAGAATCTGTGCTTAGTGGACTCATATCAATAAACTCAGATTTATCCAACTTTATGTTCTTTGCGCCATTATCTCACACCCTCAACAGATATTCCCACACATATTCCCCAGGTTTCTGAAAAATCAAGCAGTTCTTTTGGAGTGCATCATACCTTCTCCTGGATTACACTTTGTACTTCACCCCTTGGGTCTCACTGGGACTTAAGTCTAGTTATAGGTCTAGAAGCAAAAATGAGTGATGGGGGTGCATCATGGGGACATTCAGTAACATCTTGTAAGACATCTGCCTAAGGCAATGCCCCAAGCAATATCCCAGGCACTGCCCCAGGCGATATCTCAGACAAAGACTCTTCATGCACAGCTGAGTTAATCTTATTAGATGGGGCTGGAAGGGATAATGGTTTTACTGGGGAGGGTGACTTAGCAGGCAAAGATGGAGTAATCTCTTCAGATGGGAGTAAGAGGGCTGGTTCTCTTGACAGAAATGATTCAACAGAATTTAGGGGCCTAATGTCCCCAGCTTCCTGATTATCTGTCCATATGTCCCTATCCCAAGTTTCAGGATCCCATTTTTTCCCAACCAATGTCCTCACGTTGACTTCAGACACCATTTGAGGTTGAGAATTCAATTGACATTGTAATTCAGCCACTCTAATGATAAGACTGGTTTGGTTTTTGGCAATACCAGCTCCATTACTATAAGAAATAAGGCTTTCTTTCAGGGCACAAATGGCAACTTTCAGGTCTTCTATGTGGTGCTTGAGTTGTGACTCTGAAGCTTTGAGCTCATCCCTTTCTTTTATCACTTTGTTTAGGGAAAGTAGGACCAACCAACCAGCTTCCTTATACTTCTCATTCTAACAAAATTGTAGAATAGTATCAAATATGCAGTCATCAGAGCTTTGTCTCTCACAAATATTTGATCCATTGGTGGTGATATTTTGAGTATTTCTATTGCTACCTCATGCCATGGATTAGCGATGTCCTCTTTACTAATGAAGGTGGAATCATCAATGCCTTTAAGACTAGCCAGGCTTGAGAACTAATTCAGAAAATTCGTCCTTACTATTTTGTTCCTCTAGAACCACTCTGGGTAACAAATGTCCTAGGCTGAGTTCTGTAGAGGAGCAAAACCAGTGAAGTGTATATATATATATACATACATACATACAGAGAGAGATTTGTTTAAGGAAATGACTCACACAGTTGTGGAGGCTGGCAAGTCCCAAATCTGTGGGCCAGGCATCAGGCTGGAGGCTTCTACTGACTCAAGTGGTTGCAGGTGCTGATGAACCCAAAATCATCTGATCAGGCAACAGGCTGCTGGCTCACATCCCAAGAACCAAAGGTCAGAGGATAACGAGTTGGATACAAGATTGAGAGAGGGCAAGCATTGCCAGAACATCCATATATTTTGGATGTAGGCCACACCTCTAAGGAAACTTCTCTTTCAACTGATTGGTTGCTTACATCAGATTACAAAATGTAGGATGATTACATAATGTCTGCCAAACCACTGAGAATCATGGCCTAGCCAAGTTGACACATAACCTTAACCACCACACCCTCCCTGCATTTATTCCTGTCTTAGCAATCCTTCATATTTTGTTTGGCCCTTTAATTCATTTGATAACTTTGTGATGTGCAGATCTTCAGGGTTTCAAAGGACTATAAATTCCCCATCCCTGATGGTGCAGCATATGCTGCTGGGTTCGGGCTTTGCTTTTGCTTGCACAAGCCAGTGGTGATCATTTATCGCTGGTTGGAGAATTTAATTTGACAGCAGAGATTTCTGTGCATTTGGAGGATTCATTTGCCAAGTGTCTTCCCCAGCAGAAATGCTAAGAAAAGGAGCCAAGTGGGAGTGGGGGTGGGGGCAGGCAGCCTGGAAGACATGGGCCAAACCCTCTTTTGTAGACAGTTCTCTCTAATTCTGAGAAGAAATGCAACATTTCTCTGCTTTCAGTCCCCAGAGCACGACTTTCCCTTACACACACTATCTTCTCTCCCCAAATTAGCACTGCTCCATCAGGATCCAACCCAAGAAAGAAGCTGGGGTCAAGGAGAAGGTGGGGTGACCAGACTTAAAGGAAAAGGAACCAGGGAACAAGGCATGTCCCCTAGGACGGGACATATACTTGGGGTCCAGGTACAAGGAATAGAGGATTCACAGGTAGGCAAGTGTGACGGTAAGCGAGGATGGTGGACGATGAGCATCAGGTAGACCCAACTAGAGGTCGTGGGCATGGGTGACCACAAGTCTCAGAAAGGCAATTGGCAAAGATCTGGCCAGTGGACTGGCAGGTATGATATTCATTATTGTTCAAAGGCGTGCTGGAGATGGCTTATACCGCTTCTCAAGAGGCAATTGTTACATTTTCAGGAATTTTGAGAGCCAGTTGTTAAACACAGACATTATTAAAAATTAAATTACACAAATTTACAATTGAATTATATTTTTTAAAAAGGTAATAAATACTCAAAACTTGTTATTAGGTGCCGTCGAGTCAGTTCCGACTCTTAGTGACCATATGTACAACTGAACGAAAACATTACCCGGTCCTGCATCATCCTCACAATCATTGATATGCTTGGGCCCATTGTTGCAGCCACTGTGTCACTACATCTTACTGAGGGTCTTCCTCTCTTTAACTGACCCTCCACTTTACCAAGCATGATGCCGTTCTCCAGGGACTGGTCCCTCCCAATAACATGTCCAAAATACATGAGATGAAGTCTCACTATCCGCGCTTGTAAGCAGCATTCTGGCTGTACTTCTTCCAAGCCAGATTTGCTCGTTCTTCTGGAAGTCCATGGTATATTCAATATTCTTCACCAACACCATAATTCAAAAGCATAAATTCTTCTTCGGTCTTCCTTATTCATTGTCCAGCTTTCACATGCATATGAGGCAATTGAAAATACCATGGCTTGGGTCAGGCGCATCTTAGTCCCCAAAGTGATGTTCTTGTTTTTAACACTTTAAAGAAGTCTTTTGCAGCAGATTTGCCCAATGCAATACTTTGTTTGATTTCTTGACTGCTGCTTCCATGGGCACTGTTTGTGGAGTCAAGTAAAAGGAAATCCTTGTCAACTTCAATCTTTTCTTTATTTATTATGGTGTTGCTTATTGGTCCAGTTGTGAGGATTTTTGTTTTCCTTTGATGAGATGTAATCCATACCAAAGACTGTATGTAGACTTTGATCTTCATCAGTAAGTGCTTCAAGTCCTCTTTGCTTTCAGCAAGCAAGATTGTGTTATCCGCATATCGTAGGTTGTTAATGAATCTTCCTCCAATCCTGATGCTTGGTTCTTCTTCTCAGAATATTTGCTCAGCATACAGATTGAATACGTATGGTGAAAAGATACAACCCTGATGCATACCTTTCCTGAGTTTATACCACACAGTATCCCCTTATTCTGTTCAAACCTGGTATGTGTACAGGTTCCGAATGAGCACAATTAAGTGTTCTGGAATTCCCATTCTTCACAATGTTATCCATAATTTGTTATGATCCACGCAGTTGAATGCCTTTGCATAGTGTCATGGATTGAATTGTGTCCCCCCAAAAAATGTATGTATCAGTTTAGCTAGGTCATGATTCTTAGTATTGTATGATTGTCTACCATTTTGTAATCTGATGTGATTTCCCTGTGTGTTGTAAATCCTATCACTGTGATGTAATAAGATGGATTAGCAGCAGTTATATTGATGAAATCTATAAGATTAGATAGTGTCTTAAGCCAATCTCTTTTGAGACATAAAAGAGAAGCAAGCAGAGAGACATGAGGACCTCATACTACCGAGAAAGCAGTGCCGGAAGCAGAGTGCGTCCTTTGGACCTGAGGTTCCTGTGCTGATGACATGGACTGATGACAAAGACCTTCCTCCAGAGCCAACAGAGAAAGCCTTCCCCTGAAAGCCTTCCCCAGGAGCTGACACCCTGAATCTGGACTTGTAACCTACTAAACTATGAGAGAATAAATTTCTCTTTGTTGAAGCTATCCACTTGTGGTATTTCTGTTATAGCAGCACTAGATGACTAAGACACATAGCCAATAAAACTTAGGTAAATATCTTTCTGGTATTCTCTGCTTTCGGCCAAGATCCATCTGACATCAGCAGTGATATCCCTCGTTCCACATCCTCTTCTGAATCTGGGTTGACTTTCTGGAAGTTCCCTGTTGATGTACTGATGCAACCGTTTCTAAATTATCTTCAGCAAAATTTTACTTGCATGTAATATTAATGATATTGTCCAATAATTTCTGCATTCTGTTGGGTCATCTTTCTTTGGAATGGGCACAAATATGGATCTCTTCCAGTAGGTTGGCCAGGTAGCTGTCTTATCACTCCCTAGTTAGTTTACTACATTTTACTACCATGTTTTGAGCTTATTTATGCCTGTGTTATCTATGAGGTACAGTAGAGGTTCAGTGGTAGAATTCTCACCTTACATGTGGGAGACCCAGGTGCAATTTCTGGCCGACTCACCTTATGTACAGCTACCACCCATCTGTCAGTGGAGGCTTGCAGTGTTGCTATGATGCTGAACAGGTTTCAGAAGAGCTTCCAGACTAAGATGGGTTAGGAAGAAGGGACTGGCAATCCACTTCCTCAAAAATCAGTCAATGAAAATCTGATGGATCATAACAGTTTTATCTGCAAGCAATCACGGAGATGGTGCAGGACTGGGCAGCATTTCATTCAGTTGTGCATAGGGTCCCCATGAGTTGAAGGATGACTCAACAGCAGCTCACAATGACATATTATCTGCAGGATGGAAATTCTGTATAAGGCGGCTACCATGTACCTCTTCCCAACAGCGCATTCAGTGACATCAGGTACACCACAGAAACGGGCAGATGCTATTTTTTTTCCCTGGAAATCATTTACCAGTAAAGACTAGTAATCACCACCCTGGAGCAACCCTTCCTCTCTACCTAGCAGCATGTTAGACACCTCACGATCATTACATCACAACCTGGACCACAAGCACCTGTATGGCCATGTCAGTTTTCAAAGATCTGAAATACTTTCACTTTAGCTGGTAAATAGCTGCTTCCCCAAGCTCCCAAGTGTCTTCCTTCCACCCTTGTCACCCGGCTTCTTGCCCAAGGCCACTAAAGGGTTAGGGTCTGGGCCTGCTCTAGCGCTAGCTGATCGGCCAGTGTCCATGCTGTACAAACTGTTCAATATTTTTACTATAATTCCTGCTTTCAACTACTCTACCGGTTGAGTATTATTGTCGTTGCCATTTTACAGATGAGGAAACTGAGGCTCTAGACCAACTTTCCCAGAGTCACACAGCTGGCAAATGACAGAGCTGGGAGGAAGCCTAAGTCTGCCTGAGCCCAAGGTCAGTGTTACTAACCATTGGGCAATCCTGCTTCCCATAAGCATGGAGTGCTGGGGGCTGGGGGCTGGGAGCTGGGGGCAGGAGCTGGGCTCCAAGCCCTGGTTGATAAATAGAACAAGATGCAGCCTCTGCTCAGGCTAGCAGGGTAGGGACCTGGCTCAGGGGGGCAAGGGAGGAGCCCAGTTAGTGCAAAAGCGGAGCTTGTCTCATGAATAAGACAAAACCCTGGCTCCCTGAACAGGACAGCGCACCAGAGAGGGCCCAGGAGCAAGAATGCCCTAAGGCAAGAGCCCCAAGCTCCCACCTAGAACTCTGAGTCTCACGAAGACTGGCCAGGAGGCCCTCACAGCTCGGCCTCTGAACACCAGAGAGGGCCAGGACCAGGTGGCCTCTGCCCGCCCCTCCCCTTCTTTCCCTTCCCTTCCCTTAGTGCCCAGTCTGTTTTTGAACAGTGAAGTGTAAAATACCATGGCTGCTCTAAGACGCTTACTGTCTGAGCTTGGAGAAGTCGCATATATATACATACACAAAATTAAAAAAATTAAAAAAAAGAACAAACCAGCTGTTGTCAAGTTAACTCTGACTCTTGGTGACCCCATGTGTGTCAGAGTAGACCTGTGCTCCACAGGGTTTTCATGGCTGTGACCTTTAGGAAGTAGATCACCAGGCCTTTCTTCCGAGGTACCTCTGGGTAGATTCAAACCACTAACCTTTCAGTTAGTAGCAGAGCTCTTAACTGTTTGTGCCACCCAGGGACTCCACATATGAACAATGTAAGTACTAAATATCTGATTAACACAATAATCGAGAGGCCACAAGGCAGGCATCGTGTGTGAGAGACCACAGGAAGTGTCCAGAATTGAGGGCCCGATGTGCTTGTCCTCTGCACATGTCAACTGGCAGACAACACAAAGATTTCCCTATCGTTTCAGTTCTAAGATGTAATGTGCACGACTGTAGCAATGAATCACTGAGGTGGCAGTTGTGTGGAGGGAAACATAGTACTGTCACATTAAACACATGCCACAGTTACGGGAGCCATCCTGATTTCAGACACATTCGTTGTAAGACAGGAAAATATATCCTCGTGCTCCCAGGTCGATCGGACAAAGGACGCAGCAAAGAGCCAGTCCCCTCAAAGCCTCCCTTGAGATTCATTCATTCATTCATTCAACAAATAATTGTTGAGAGCTCGCTTAGTCTCTCAGGCTGCTGCAACAGAAATACCACAAGTGGTGGCTTTAAAGCACAGAATTTTATTTCCTCACAGTTCAGGCGGCTAAAAGTCCAGATCAGGGTCTTGGTCATGTTGATTCCTTCCTTGTGAGTAGCTCCAGGCGTTCCTCGGTTCCTTGGCTTGTAGACAATCCTTCCTTGGTTTCTATCTTCCTCTTCCCCCTGAGTGTTTCTCTGTGTCTATTCTGCTCCTTTTACAACTCAAAAGTGGTTAGGTTTAGGATCCACTTTACATTGGTATGCCCTCATTAACATAACAAAGAAAACCCCTATTTCCAAATAGGGTCACATTCATGGGCATACCCATTGCCGTGGAGTTGATTCTAACTCATTGTGACCCTATACAACAGAATAGAACTGCCCCATAGGGTTTCCAAGGAGCAGCTGGTGGATTCAAACTGCCGACCTTTTGGTGAGCAGCAAGCTCTTAACCACTGTGCCACTTTATAGGCATAGGTGCCAGGAATTCAATACATATTTTTTGGGAGGAGGGTACACAATTCAATACATAACAAAAGCCCAGTGTTGACGACAAGACACCCAGAAGTGGACAGTAGACTCACTCCCTGCTCTCACAGGCAAGCAGTGATGGTGGCTGGGACCAGGGTCATGGCCACAGAGAAGGAGACAATTAGATTGATCAAGATTTGGAGAGTGCCAAGAGCATATTGTGATTGCTTGGGTATGGGGGGAGAGAGGAGTGTTTTTACCAGGTTGGCCTTGGGTAAATGGAGTTGCTGTTAACTAAAGATGCTAGCGTGTGTGCGGGAGGTGGAAGGCCTTCGGAGAGCATGAGAAAGCAGTTGCTGACGGTGAACTGAGCCCTGGACGCATTCGTCCCCTACTCAATAAGACACACCATTCTGATGAAAATAAATGCTGGACATTTGTATAAAATGTAAGATACAAGATGAAGAAAACACGAGCCTGGTGTGGTCCTGGACGGCTTCCTGGAGGAGGTAATTTCCTCCACAGAGCTGGAAGAACAATTGAAATCTAAATAGGTGAGGAGGACAAGGAGGGCATGCCTGACAGAGGGGACAGTGAAAGCAGGCAAAGGTGGGCAAATACAAACACTCACTCTTTTTTTTTTGGCTGTGTTGCTTGATCCAGGCTTTGCTAGTAGAGCTATGCCACTCTCCTTTTTAAACAGCATTATTAAGACATAAACTGCACATAATTAAATGTACACTTTAATAAGTTTTGACGTATATACACAGCCATGGAACCATCACCACAATTGAGATAACGAACATATCCATCACCCTGGGAAATTTCCACCTGCCCCTTGGTAATGCCTCCTTCCTGCCTCTTCTTGCCAGGCCCCTGCCCTCATCCCCTGGCAATCCCTCATCTGCTTTCTGTCACTATAGATCAGTTTGCATTTTCTTATACGTGGAGTCATGTAGTATTACTTTTATTTGTCTGGCTTCTTTCACTCAGCATAACTATTTTGAGATTCATTTATGTTATTGCGTGCGTTGAAAATTCATTCCCTTTTATTACTGAGTAGTAGTCCATTGTGTGACTATACCACAGTTTGTTTATCCATTCACCTGATAAGAGACATTTGGGTTGTTTCCAGTATGGACTAACTACAAATGAAGCTGTTGCAAATTTTTGTGTACAAGCCTTTGTATGGACATATGCTTTCTTTTGTCTTAGGTAAATAGTAGCTGTGGAATGGCTGGATTGCATGGTAGGCATATGTTTAACTTTTTAAGAAACTATTTTCCAAAGTTTTGTACCATTTTGCTTTCCCACCAGTGGTATATGAGGGTTCCAGGTCCTCCACTTCCTCATCAACGCTTGGTATTGTCATTCTTTTTAATTTTAACCACTCTAATGTGATATCTCATTGTGTTTTCCTTTGCATTTCCCTTATGACTAATAATGTTGAGCATCTTTTCAACTAATGATGTTGATGTTCATTAGTCATTCAAATATCTTCTTTAGTGAAATGTCTATTCAAGTTTTTTTTACTTGTTTTTTAATTGGGTTGTTTGTCTTGTTATTATTGAAAGTTCTCCGTATATTATGGATACAAGTCCTTCATCAGCCATATAATTTGTACATATTTTCTCCCTCTGTAGGTTTGTCTTTTTTAATTTTCTTGGCAGTGTCTTTCAAAGAGTAGACGTTTTTATTTTGATGAAATCCAATTTATTAATTTTTTTCTTTTATGAATTATGCTTTTGGTTTCCTTTAAGAACTTTGTGTAAACCAAGGTCACAAAGGCTTTCTTCTATGTTTTCTTCCAGAAGTTCTATAGTTTTAGGTTTTACATTTAGGTTTATCATCCATTTTGAGCTAATTTTTGTATATTCTGCAGTTATGAATCAAAGTTCATTTTTTTGCATATGGATATCCAATTGTTCCAGCGTTGTTTGTTGAAAGGACTGTCCTTTCTTTACTGAATTGCCTTTGTACCTTTGTCAAAAATCAGTTGTCTGTATATGCATGAGTCTATTTCTGGACTCTACTCTATTCCATGGATCTATTTGCCTATCTTTGCGCCAATACCACACTGTCTTGATTTACTATAGCTTTATAAGTCTTAAAATCAGGCAGTGTCAGTCCTCCAAATTTGTTCTTTTTTAAAATTGTTTTTGGTTATTCTAAGTCCTTTTCATTTCCATGTGAATTCTAAACTCAGCTTGTCAATTTCTACCAAAAAAAAAAAGTCTGTGGCAAAACCCCTCTTTCTATTTGGAGACTTTGATAAGAAGACAAATAAAGGAGAACATCTGAGCTGGAGTGGATAACACTACTCTGAACAAAGCAGGTGCTCAGGAAGACTGAATTGAGGTGAAGGAGTCACTTCCCCATCTCCAAGATGAAACAAGAGCAGCTTTGTACTGAAAAGCATCATGGGCTCAAAGGTGAGGAGACATGAGCCCTGCCCAGCCTGTCCCCTTTCTCTGGACACCTGAGCATTCATTGCCTCTTGTGTTCCACTAGAACATACTTTCCTCTGCTCTGGTCTTTCCTGGCTGCTGGACGTGGTTCTTGCCCCTGAGAAGCTCCAGGCTGGATCTGTATCTTACACATCCTGGTAACCACAGAGCCCAGAACAGAAAAACTCAGCACTCAGTGAGTATCAGGAGGAAAAAAAGATAGAAGGAAGAGAAAATGGAAGTGCACCTTGGACAGTCCAATGGAATAACAATTGATGGGCATTGATTTAGTAGCTTTAAAGGCTGTTCTGGATCTTTTCTAGAAAGAATAATAATAATTCTCACATAGAACATGCCAGGCTCTGTGCTTAGCTTTACAGGTTCTCATTTAGTCCTCAAAAGAATCAGTGAGGGAAGAGTATTATTATAGCCATTTTCCAGATGAATTGAAGCCCACAGAGGTTGAATAACTTGCCCATGTCATTTTTAGGGAGCAGCAGAGCTAGAGCAAGAATCTTGGTCTGTCTGATTCTGAAGCCCACACTCTAGACTAAACTCCAGGGTGATGCTGCCTTCAGAGATGGGAAATGGGAAAACCCTATAAATGTGTGCAGTCTGATTATTAACATGATTTAATGAGCTACTACTTGGAGCCAGGATTGCACCCAGGACCATTTGACATAACCATATGTGATGCTATACCCAGGGAAGATCCTGACTCTCCCCTAGCGGAGCAGAAAGCTATACCCTGGCAAGAGAGGAGGGACTTTTGGTGGTGGATTTGGAAACAGAGAAGAAAGACCTGGGCTGCCAGTTCCTTTGGGAAGAGTGTCATCTGGCAGAATCTTAACCTCTGGAGGCTTCTCAAACTGGCTTAAGCACAAACGAGGAGCTATTGGTTCTGGTATCAAGCAGCCACAGATGGTCTAGTTTTGGGCACAGTGGGATCAGGGTTGGAGTCATTCTCAGCAGGTTCTTCCCAGGTGGCAGCAACATGGCCACCCACACCTCCAGGCTTACATTTTCCATGCTTAGGAATCTCTGCTTCAAGAGGGTCCCAGCAAAAGTCCCAAGTCAAACTCTTATTGGCCCCGGTAGGGTGAGAGGCCGTCCTGGAACCAATCTTGAGACTCTATGAGGCCAGGCCTGAGCTTCTTGTCCTTTCCTGGAGTTGGTGGGTGGAAGCCAGTCCAGTTCAGCCACACTGCCTGAGGGTGGGAGAACAATAGGTCTCCAAGGGGAACAGAGATAGCATTACCAGAAGATAGTTAGCCTAACAGGCAGAACAGCAGATGTCCGCTCTGCCATCTCTTAACCTGGATGTACAGATATAGCTGCCCAGTCCACAGACATCATGATAAGGCTGTGTTTGCCCTGTTGGGTTCTCCAGTGTTGATCTTCACTAACTTAGAGATATGTGCCAGCTTCATACTGCTTGATCCTCCTTCTTTGTCCTCTTCCAGCCTTTGAGTCTCAAGGTCTGGCACCTACAGCCTGCAGAAGGCATGAATCTGGCCTTCCTTCTGCTTGAACAGTGAACCTATTTCAGATTTATACATACCTGTCCTCCATACACAGAGACTGTGTTTTCTTTCACAGAATCCAGGCATATAATTTGATACGCACCTCTAGGGACAATGGGAAGGACTATTTGGAATTCATCATGGTGCCCTCGTCAGTATCAGAGTAGAACTGTGCTCCATAGAGTTTGCATTGGCTGATTTTTCAAAAGTAGATTGCCAGGCTTTTCTTTCAAGGTGTCTCTAAGTGAACTTGAACCTCCAACCTTTCACTTAGCGTCCGAGCACATTAACCATTCATACCACCCAGTATGAGTTGGAGTTGACTCAACAGCAACTAGTTTTTATTTATTCTGTAATCAGAAATGTCTCCAAGCACCTAGTCTGTATGGTCACTGTATGGTCCCTGAACTCATTGCCCACTACACACGTGGCATGTGGACAAAGCCAGGGGACAATGCTTGGGTAGGCAAGCTCCTTAACCCTTGACCAAGTGCCTTAACAGAATTGTCCCATATCCTAGGCCCCAACAGGCCTCAGAGTCTTCTTCAAAGGATAATGTTGGCTCCAATTAACTGGCAAATTTAACATAGGACAGATGAGACTGAGTCAACCACTGTGACATCCATGGTGAGTGACCAGGTCTCGAACTCCTGGGTCCTCTCTGGCTCACCACTGCCCAGCCTCCAGGGCCAAGGGAACCCACACGGGGTGAGACAGACCCCTCCCTCTCAGGGAGAAACAAGCACACGAGATGTTTCACATGCTGTAGCAGCAGCCACTGCAGCAAAAAAGGCAAGTTCAAAGGTAACTGGACACAGAGTTTTAAGCATGGCTGTTCCCCTAGCAAACTGTTTCATGAATACCCATCAGGGTCTGTCCATATGGACAGCAGAAGGGTTCCTGCTGTTCTTTTGCTAATAAAAACTGTTGTGATTACATTTCCAGTCCTCTTGGAATGGGGTCTCTGCGGGGTTGCAGCGTGGCGTGCCGAGAATGTGTCTTCTGGGCCAATGGGCAGCCCCCTCCCTGCCACGAGAGGTGCAAAGACCACACCCATCGGATACAGAAGGGGGTTCCTCAGGAGAGTTTGGGGCCAAACACGTGTGCACATGTGTCTGTGGCCATATAGTCTCACATAACCCATACACACATGCAGGAAAATCTTAATTATTGGAACAACCTTCAGTAAATTGTTCTAGTTACTGGCATTTTCCGGTTAATTAAAGGTTAACCTGCAATTCCTTTTTTATTTCAACCTCCTTGTAGAAGTGCATTAGTCTAATTCACCCCTACCTTCATGCCTGAGCTCCAGCTATTGTCTGTATCAGCAATGATCTCCCTCCTATTGTCTGTCTAGTAAAATTCTGCCCATCCTTCCTGTCTCGAGTCAACTCAAATACTGCCTCTTCCCTGAGGCTTTCTCTGATTCCAGCCTTAAGTGAGGAAACGTTCCCTCATGAGTTTTCCTAGACTTTTGGATGCTCCCCGTCCAAGGCACTCACCCCTTTCTCTCTAGGTCACTGGATTGTGGCTTCCTGTATTATCTCCCCTAGGAAACTCCAGGCTCCGGGGGGTCATTGTCAGTGGCCTGCCTCTGAAGCCCCAGTGCCAGTGGCTCAGGGCCTGGTATACAGTAGGTGCACAATAACTGTTAAATAAATGAATTAATTCAATCTAAAGGTTTAGGATCCTGGGATCAATCAAAAAGCAAGATATCTAGAAGACTAAAAAATTCATAGTTTTAAAAAAAACAAATTCCTGCTTTTCCTGATTTTCTTCATTCTCATGAAAGGAATAATCAGTATTTTTAAAACTCAGTTAATTGGGTACATATAAATCAAGACTGTATCCTTTGCAAATCCTTTGAGTTGGCACACATATACCCGGACGGTGCATATGGGGCACCAATATGCAAATATGTGCATAAGGACATACATGCTCACAAACATACGTGGTGTCTTAGCTTCCCAGGGCTGCCATAACAAAACACTACAAAGTGGGTGACTTTAAAGAACAGAAGTGCATTGTCTCACAGTTCTGGAGGCTAGCAGTCAGAATTCAGGGCACTGGGAGGGTCATGCTCTCTCTCATCAGCTCCAGGGAAAGATCCTTCTTTGGCTCTTTCAACCTCTGTAGCCCCAGGCATCTCTCAGCATTCCTTGGCTCGGAGATGTATCTTCACTTGGTGTTTTCCCGTGTGTGTGACCCTGTCTCCATGTCTGTTCTCCCCTTTTATAAGACACCACTCGGAAAGGATTAGGTTTAGGACCCACCCTATTCCAGTATAACTTAACTGAGAATATCTTCAAACAAGTTCCCATTCACAGGTAGAGGGATTAGGACTTCAAAATATCTTTTTTTGGAGCACACAATTCAATTCATAACATGTGGTATCACTATTTTTTAAAATCTCCAACATACTAACAACATTCCAGTTTGCAAAGCATGCTAAAGAGAATGCCATTATTGATCTTCTTAAAGAGTTCTTCGTTCGCCAAAGGAGTCAACCCAAGCCCCTTTCAGAGCAGCTCTCCCTCACATTTGAGTGTTTGTTAATTAACATTAACTACTTGACTACTAGGGTAGAGAAGCTTCCATTGGCTGTGGCTCCCTGAATTTCACTTAAGGATAATCAAAATGATGATGAAGCATCTCTGAGAGGACTGAGTAAAGCCAACAGACAAATGGAATTCTTTTTACCAAAAAAAATCCATTTACCCACAAATTTTTAAAGCAACGGTTGCAAAGTATGGCTATATCATTAAAACAGTCACTTAACCTTAAGCATGTTGCTTAACCTCTCTGGACCTCATTTTCCCCACTTGTTCTGGATTCTCCCAGAAGTCAATGAGGTCAAGAGGGTTGGTAAGGTAACAGAGGTCTAGTGTAGGAGTTTATCCCCAGATTACAATATAAATGGAGCTTGAACAAAAATACTCTACTCGACTGAGTCTGTAAAACATCAGTGTCCACCCACATCATGGCCTCCAACCTTCATAGCCATGCCAAGTATTTCTTTGCTGTGGAAACAAGTAACCCCAAAATCTCTGTAGCTTAGCCCAACAAAGTTTTATCTCTTGCTTTCAGAGCCAACTTGAGTCTGGGGCAGGCCCTGCTCCATGCAGTCACTCAGGGACCCTGGCTAAGAGAGACTCCTCCATCTCATAGTGGTACCACCTAGAACTCTTGACCTCCTCAATCACTGCAGCAGGGGAAGAGACTGCTGTAGGGCCACACGCCAGCTCTTCAATGCTTCATCCCAGTAGTAACTCACATCACTGCTATTTCAGAGCCCATTGGCCTCAGTCATCACATGGTTTTTGAGGGAGCAGATAGAGTTTCAGTGATCTGATCACTGCTACATAGATGTAGCACTATCTCTGCTACATAGATGTAGCACTATCTCTGCTACATAGATGTAGCACTATCTCTGCTACATCCTAAGACACAGAGCCAACCAGGGAAGCTCTTCACCCTCAATCCCCTATCCAAAGAGTCAACCAAGTCACACCCCATCTACTTAGAGTCAAGCAAAGCTTTCTCCATGAGAAAGCCAGCCAGGGCATCTGTGCCCCAGCCACAGGGCCTATGTTGCCATCTTTCCATAGGGCTAGCAAAGGACTCCCCTATGCCAGAAAGAACCTGGTAAGTACCACCTCAAAACCAAGAAAATCCAGTAATTCCCATGCTCCAGAGCCAACTCCACTACACCCATTGCCATAGAACTAAGAGGACTTGTCCCCTGCTGCATGCCCACCTGGGCATTCTCTACTTCTATGCCAACCAAGTCATCCTGCTACATTCAGAGCCCAACAATCCTTTGGGAGAATTTTTTGAATATTTTTTATTTCTCCTATTTCCCTGGTCTGTCAGGAGACCATAGTCATCAAGTTCGCAATAAAGAGAGGCTGAAGAGAAGATGATCAACTTCTCCATCAAGAAAACCGAGAAGTCCCCCCTTCCAGCATCTATAGACAAAAGGACAGATTTGACCACGAGACAGGGATGATGTGGGTTAACTTCTACCCTTTTCTGATGCCCTCCAAGGAGTCATGTCAACACTGAATGGATAAGAGAAAGAGTGAATAAATGGAAGAATGTCATTGACAGGTTCTTAATGAATATCCACTCATTTCTTCATTTGTGGTGTTCACTGATGTCACTCATCACCTGCTCATTTGTCCTGCACAGAGAATTGGGCAAGGCTGACAAGTAAAGAAGAATCTGCTCAGCTAATATCCTTAGCACTCACTATGTGCCAGGCTCTGTAATACACATGGTCTTTATCTGCATTAGCTCTTTTGATCCTCACAACAATCTCATGAGATAGGACTATGATTAGGCCCACATTACAGGTGGGCACACTGAGGCCTTGAGTAGGTTATGAAAACAGCGTAGGCCACCCAGCCAGTAAAGGGTCGAGCCAGGCTATGGGTTCAAGGAACTGTCTGATCTCAAACATCATGCAGGCTCCAAGACTGTCCAGTTACAGAACTTGGGTAGGAATTCAATTCAATCAAAAAACTTCATCAGCACCTACTACGTGCTTATGCATGGGGCATTGGTGGTTCAGTGGCAGAATTCTTGCCTTTTATGTAGATATCCGGGTTTGATTCCCAGCCAATGCATTCATCCGCAGTCACCACCCCTCTGTCAGTGGAGGCTTGCATGTTGCTATAATGTGGAACAGGTTTTAGCAGAGCTTCCAAATTCAGACAGGTTAGGAAAACAGAATTTTTAATTAAAAAATTAAATTTCCTTTCACATGCATTAGGAGTTCCTGGATGGCACAAATGGTTAACACCCTCAGCTGCTAATCAAAAAGTTGGAGGTTCGAGTCCAAGCAGATCACAGCCATTAAAAACCCTGTAGAGCACAGTTCTACTCTGAAACTTCTGGGGTCATCATGAGTAGAATCAACTTGACGACAAAAAGTGGGGCATTTTTTTTATTTTTTTGGTATGTGCTCTTGCAGTCTGCAGTAGATGGTGTGGGAAAGGTGAAAATAATTAGTCACAATTGCTGCCCTGAAAAAGCTTGTGATCCAGTAGCAGAGGTAACACATGAACGTCAGAGCTGTGGGGTAAACCACATTCCAGCTCCATTGCATATAGTGGGAAATGTTCACATACACCTGCAGGAACTGAGAGGGCTTCCCAGAGAAGGCAGCATTTGAGTCAACTTCTTATTGTTAGGTGCTGTCGAGTGAATTCCAACTCATAGTAACCCTATGCACAACCAAAGAAAACACTCCCGGTCCTGTGCCATCCTTACAACCGTTGCTACATTTGAGCCCATGCTGCAGCCACTGTGTCACTCCATCTCGTTGAAGGTCTTCCTCTTTTTTGCTGGCCCTCTACGTTACCAAGCATGATGTCCTTCTCCAGGGACTGGTCCCTCCTGATAATATGTCCAAAGTATGTGAGATGAGTATTCCCATCTTCACTTCTAAGGAGCATTCTGGTTGTACTTCTTCCAAGACAGATTTGTTTGTTCTTCTGGCAGTCCATGGTATATTCAATATTTTTCGCCAACACCATAATTTAAAGGCATCAATTCTTCTTCAGTCTTCCTTATTCATTGTCCAGCTTTCACATGCATATGAGGTGACTGAAAATATCATGGCTTGGGTTAGGCGCCCCTTAGTCCTCAAGGTGATATCTTTGCTTTTTAACACTTTAAAGAGGTCTTTTAGAGCAGCTTTGCCCAATGCAATACATCATTTGATTTCTTGACAGCTGCTTCCTTGGGTGTTGATTGTGGTTCCAAGTGAAATGAAATCTTTGACAACTTCAACATTTTCTCCGTTTATCAGGATGTTGCTTATTGGTCCAGTTGTGAGGATTTTTGTTCTCTTTATGTTAACGTGTAATCAAGATTGAAGATGGTAGTCTTTGGTTTTCATCAGTAGGTGCTTCAAGTCCTCTTTACTTTCTGCAAGCAAGATTGTATTATCTGCATATGTTAGGTTGTTAATGGATCTTCCTCCAATCCTGATGCGATGTTCTTCTTCATATAGTCCAGCTTCTCAGATTATTTGCTCAGCATACAAATTGAACAAGTATAGTGAAAGAATACAACCCTGACGTACACCTTTCATAATTTTAAACCACATAGTATCCCCTTGTTCTGTTCAAATGACTGCCTCTTGGTCTATGTACAGGTTCTACATGAGCACAATTAAGTATTCTAGAATTCCCATTCTTCACAATGTTATCCATAATTTGTTACGATCCACACATTCGAACACCTTTGCATAGTCAATAAAGCACAGGTAAACATTTTTCTGGAATTCTCTGCTTTTGGCCAAGATCCATGTGACATCAGCAATGATATCCCTCTTTCCATGTCTTCTTCTGAAACCGGCTTGAATTTCTGACAGTTTCCTGTCAATGTACTGCTGCAATTGTTTTTTAATTATCTTCAGCATAATTGAGCCAACTGCTGGGCTTCAAAGGAGAAGTAGGGTTTGGGCAGGTGGATAATGGACAGGATAGATCAAAGGCCACAAGATTGTTCAATTAGTACAATGGCAACATAGCAGAAAGAATCCTGACGTTGGAACTCCACAGCCTGGGTTCAAGTTGTAACTCACAACATGACCTTAGGCAAGTCCTTGCACTTCTAGGAGCCTCTGTCTCTTCATCTAGAACACAGGGATCGAGACGATGCTGCTGCACCCCATCTGTCTAGAGGATGCAGTGGGATGCAGTAGTCGATGGTTGTAAAAGCACTGGGTAAGTGGAAATGCTGAACAAATGTGGATCATCATGGTTGCTATGGCTACACAGGGCATCGAGGGGAGCCACACACCCAGCTGTGAGCATCTTGATGAAGCAGAAGCGAGTGTTGCTATGAGGCAGGCTGTGACTCTCTTGCCACCCTGCTCACAGAGCTTGTGACAGAGGCTCAGAGCAGGGAGGCTGTGCTCCTCCTGGGGGGACCTGCTGATAAAAAACACAGCTTAGGCAAAACTGATGTGTTCCTTTCCAACACTACGATGACTAAAACCCAGTGACATGGAAGGGATAGTATGATGCAGCTGCACCTCCTAAATATAGCCTGACTTCAGCTCCCCATGCAGTCAGGGAGCCTGAGCCATCATCCAAGAGCAGCTCTACAAATACAGCTGCCAACAGGCCTTGCCTCCCCTTGCCTGTTCTGGGTTCATGGGCTGAGAGAATGCACCTGAGGGCTTGGGAGAAGAGGCTGGAAATGAGGCACTGGACCAGGCGCTGACTTCACAGTCCTGGGGACCCTTCTGAGGACATTAAAGAGCAAAACTGGTGAATGAATACAATGTCACCGACCTCAGTAACGTTGCTAAGCATCTGGATTTGGGTTGTGAGCTAAGTTCTGGCAATGCATCCTCATTCATTTAAGTATTAACTATGCCCACTTTACAGGTGAAGAAACTGAGGATGCTCAGAGAGGTGAAATGATTTGGTCGAGGTCACACTAAAAGTAAACAGTGGAATCAGGACATCATTGCATCTTTCTAGGCCAGGCCCAATGATTTGTACACCACATAGCCCGTCTTCACCCTCTGCCCCTCTCTCTTCACCGCCTCCACCAGTTGTACTTGCCCCTCCTTCATCTTCCCCTCCCCACCCACACCAGAGCCCTATGCCACACCAGTCTTCCTCAAACAGGCATAAAAGAGGTGTGGACTGTAATTTCCATGAGGGAATGGACCATATTTGCTTTATTCTTTACTATCCTCTGAGCTTCTAGAGCAATGCCAGAATAGAGAAGTCACTCAATAAATACTTATTGAATAAATAACTCCTCTCTTTCTCTCATATCCCAGACCCAATCCAATATAAATCCCCATCCATAGGCTCTACTTGCAAAACATATCCAGAACACTTATCCCAATGGCTAAAATTAAAAAGACTGACCACATCAAGTGTTGGTGAGGATATAGAGGAACTGGAACTCTCATACACTGCTGATGGGAAAGTAAAATGGGAAAGTACAACACTTTGGAAAACAGTTTGGCAGTTCCTTATAAAGTTAAACATATCCCTGCCATATGATCCAGCCATTCCACAGCTACTTGTTTACCTGAGAGAAAAGAAAGCTCGTGTCCATACAAAGGCTTGTACACAAATTTTCATAGCAGCTTTATCTGTAATAGACCAAAACTGGAAACAACCCAAATGCCCATCAACAGGTGAATGCATGAGCAATCTGTGGTGTATCCATACAATGGAATACTACTCAGCAATAAAAACAAAGTATTGATACCTGCAACAACCTTTTGCTGAGTGAAAGAAGTCAGACAAAAAGAGTATATACTATGTGATTTCATTTATACAAAAGTCTAAAAAATGCAAACTACTCTATAGTGATGTAAAGAAAATCAATGGTAGCCTGGGGCAGGGGGGAGGTGATAGGATGGAGAAGGAGCAGGATGGAGGGATTACAAAGGGGCAAGAGGAAACTGTGGAGGATTTGGATATATTCATTGTCTTCGTTATTATGATTTCACTGTTGTGTACATATTTCAAAGCTTATAAAACTGTACCCTTCATGTGCAGTTTATTGCATGTCGAGTATACCTTATTATTGTTTTTGTTAGTTGGCACCAAGTTGGCCCTGACTCCTGACGACCCAACGCACAACAGAATGAAACGCTGCCAGATCTTGAGCCAAAATTGGTTGTAGATTGGACCATTGTGATCTGTAGGGTTTTCATTGACTAATTTTCAGAAGTAGACTGCCAGATCTTTCTTCGTAGTCTGCCTTAGTCTGGAAACTCTGTTGACCCCTGTTCAGCATCATAGCAACACACAAGCCTCCACTGACAGAAGGGTGGTGGCTGCACATGAAGTGCGTTGGCTGGGAATCAAAGCCGGGTCTCCCGCATGGGAGGTAAGAATTCTACCACTGAACCACCAGTACCTCATATACTTCAATAAGGCTGTTTTAAAATCCAACCATTTCTCAACACCTCCACTGCTACCACCCTTTCTAAAGACTACCACACCCTGGAAGCCTCACTGTGTGGGCCCCAGCTCTGCCTACACTCTTGCTGTTACCAGAACATGCCACGCTCTCTGCAGTGGATTCTGTGGTTCCCTGCCCACCAAGTCTACCCATCCCAGCTGCTGTGCCTGTTGACTGATAACAGTTCACAGTGTCTCTTCTCCAGAGAATTGCTCTTAGCTGACAGGAATCACCTAGCCAGGGAAATCATAGCCCCATCCAAGGTGCACCCACAATCAGTGACTGATAAGGGTGTACAAAAGTCTAGCTCCCTTGCTTCAGGAGCTGGTGACTTTGCAGTATAAAGTATGTTCCAGAGTCCCACCACCATGCACCAGGCCAAGGCTGGACTTTATCTGCAATTGAATCCTTGCTCAGCTCCTTCCCCTACTGTATCCAAATTTACTTCCTCTACAGCTTTTCCTGAAGAGCACATCCTCAATAAATCATAGAACTCTGAATTCTGTCTCAGGCTCAAGGAACAACTAAGACAGTTGGTGCCAGGCGTGTTCCTAGGAAGCAGATCTAAGGATGGAATTCTGGAATGGATCACTCACTGGCCTGGTGGCAGGTGGAGAATTGGGAGTGCTGGGCATGTGACAGCAATGCAATTGCCAAGACTTTCACCTGTGATTAACTGGGATGGGATAGAGATGGAGAGAACACAAAGACTTCTGCAGTATCTCTGGAGTTGGAGAGATACAGGAGAAAGAGTAAGTATGTTGTAGTCAGTTGCCTTCCAGTAGGCTCTTACCCATGGACTCCACGTACAACAGAATGAAACACTGACCAATCCTGTTATCTTCAAGACTGTTGGTATGCTCAAATCCAGTGTTGCAGTCACTGAGTATTTTGAGTGCCTTCCAACCTCATCTTCCAGCACAATATCGGACAGTATTTCATTGTGATCCTTAGGGTTCTCATTGGCTAATTTTTGGAAGTAGATCTCCAGGCTTTTCCTCCTAGTCTGTCTTAGTGTGGAAACTCCACTGAAACCTATCCTCTATGTGTGACCCTGCTGGTATTTGAAATACCAGAGGCATAGCTTCCAGCATCATAGCAACACACAAGCCACCACAGTACAACAAACTGACAGATGGTGGAAGAATAAGTATAGGGACTATCAGTGTAGGTGGCTGTTGCTGAATACTCGATGCTTTGAAGAGAGAAAATGACAAACTTGGGACATTCAATCATCTATTTAAAGCAATTGCAAAAGGCAGAGATCTTCAACGGCATTTAAAGAGACCCTTGTCTTTTGCAGTTGGATGGCAGCCAGAACTAAGACTGGACACAGGACATAATTCCAAGGGTAACGGACCGTCAGAAAAAGTTACCTTCTCAGCCCCAGCAAGTGACATACGCCAAAGTCATGGCCCTGAGAGGAAGAAGTGGGACCTTGAAATTTGGGATAAAGATATCTAACTAGATATACTTGAACCCCTTGAATCTCCAGTTCCCCAGAACCTCTTGGGCCTGCTGAAAATACCCACTTCCCCTTGTTTTAGATAGATACCCCCTTGCTTTAAGCCTGTATACCAGAAAAAAAAAAACAGTTCCCATCAAGTCAATTCTGACTCATGGTGACCCACGTGCCAGAGTAGAACCGTGTTCCATAGGGTTATCAGTGGCTGATTTTTTGGAAGTACATCACCACGCCTTTCTTCCCAGGTGCCTCTGGATGGACTCAAACCTCCAACCTTTCAGTTAACAGCTGAGCAAGTTAACCATTTGTACCACGCAGGGCTCCCTTAGACCTAAATTAAAAAACCAAAACCAAACCCATTGCCACTGAGTCGATCCCAACAACTCTGTAGAACAGAGTAGAACTGCCCCATAGGTTTCCCAAGACTATAAATTTTAACGAAAGCAAACTGCCATATCTTTCTCCTGTGGATCAGCTGGTGGGTTCAAACCACCCACCTTTCAGTTAGCAGCCAAGTGCTTAACCACTGCGCCACCAGGGCTCCTATGTAGAAGCCTCAAATGAGGCAGGTGCCTTAGAGGACAATGCTGGTCCTCTTCAGGATCTTCCCCCACCTCCTCTCCTGGCCATTAGACCCATAACTAGGACCAGTCTCAGCATGACTTATCTGGGCAAGTGCTCAGTCTGCTAAGGGAAGAGGGATGACACTCTAAAGGAGATCTAAGACCTGGCTAATATGAACCAGTAGAAACTAGGTGAACATACATGGGAGTAGATCCTGAGGGTGCTGGATGAGGGGGGAGATAGAATGTAAAGCTGATAAGGAAGTGTGTTGATATGGAAACAAGGCCCTTAGTTAGGAGATGGTTCTAATACACTGTTGGGATGCCTCTTGGAGGCTGCTGTAACACTGTAACAGCATATGGGGGAAGGAGCCCAAAGGCTCAAATGGGACCACTATATAAGATACACAATGCCTAAAATATTTACCATATGGCCCTGTACAGAAAAAGTGGTTGACTTCTGACTATGGAGATGGCTAGTTACAAAATGATGTTCACAGGAGCCAACAAGTGTATAGCTTAATATATGGAATCAAAAGAGATGAAGAACAGGATGAGCAGATGGCTGAGACTGGGTACCATAATCCCTTGCCCAGTTTCCATACCTGAGCTAGTTCTCAGATCCAGAGCTCATCAACTGAAATCTTATGGGATTCATAAGAAAGGACACTGTGACACAGTAGTATATATGAACCTAGTTGTCCCCCAATTGGACCTATGACCATTTATTCAAGGGCAAGGGGAATTACAGTGAGAAAAGGGAATAACCAGACCTTTTTTAAAAAAAAAAATTGGGCTTTAGGTGAAAGTTTACAGCTCAAGTTAATTTCTCATACAAAAATTTATACTCATATTATTATGTGACACTAGTTGCAATCCCTGTTTCTACCCCTGGGTTTCCCAGGTCTGTCCGACTGGCTCCTGTCCCTTCCTGCCTTCTCATCCTGCCTCTGGACAGGAGCCACCCATTTGGTCTCCTGTATCTGCTTGAACTAAGAAGCACACTCTTCACGAGTATTATTTTATGTTTTATAGTCCTGTCTAATCTTTGTCTGAAGAGTGGGCTTCAGGAATGGTTTTAGTTCTAGGTTAACAGAGCGTCTGGGGGCCATGGCTTAGGGAGTTCCTCCAGTCTCAGTCAGACCATTAACTCTGGTCTTTTTACTGTAATTTGAGTTCTGCTCCACACTTTTCTCCTGTTCCAACAGGGACTCTCTGTTGTGTTCCCTGTCAGGGTGGTCATTGGTGGTAGCCAGGCACCATCTAGTTCTTCTGGTCTCAGGCTGATGGAGTCTCTGGTTTATGTGGCCCTTTTGTCTCTTGAGCTAATATTTTCCTTGTGTCTTTTGTGTTCTTCATTCTCCTTTGCTCCAAGTGGTTGGGAGCAATTGATGCATCTTAGATCGCTGCTTGAAAGCTTTTAAGACCCCAGACACCACTCACCAAAGTGAGATGCAGAACGTTTTCTTAATAAACTTTGTTATGCCAGTTGACCTAGATATTCCCTGAAACCATGATCCCCAGACCCCAGACTTCCTACTCTGTCCCTCGAAGTGTTTGGTTGTGTTCAGGAAACTTCTTAGCTTTTGATTTAGTCTAGTTGTGCTGACTTCCCCTGTACTGTGTGTTGTCCTTCCCTTTACCTAAGATGATTCTTGTCTACTATCTAGTTAGTGAATTTCCCTCTCCCTCCCTGTCTACCCTCGTAACCATCAAAGAATATTTTCTTCTGTGTTTCAACCTTTTCTTGAGTTCTTACTAGTAGTCTCACACAATATTTGTCCTTTTGTGACTGACTAATTTCACTCAGTGTAATACCTTCCAGATTCATCCATGTTGTGAGATGTTTCATGGATTCATCATTGTTCTTTATCATTAGGTAGTATTCCATTGTGTGTATGTACCATTATTTGTTTATCCAATCATCTGTTGATGGGCATCTAGGTTGTTTCTATCTTTTTGCTATCGTGAACAGTGCTGCAATGAACATGTTGTTGTGTTGTTGTTAGGTGTCATCGAGTCAGTTCTGACTCATAGTGACCCTACGCACCACAGAACAAAACACTGCCTGGTCCTGCACCATCCTCATAATTGTTTTTATGCTTGAGCCCATGGTTGCAGCCACTGTGTCAATCCATTTCATTGAGGGTCTTCCTCTTTTTTGCTGACCCTCTACTTTACCAAGCATGATGTTCTTACCCAGGGACTGATCCCTCCTGACATGTCCAAAGTATGGAAGACATAGTCTCGCCATCCTTCCTTCTAAGGAGCATTCTGTTGTACTTCTTCCAAGACAGATTTATTGGTTCTTTTGGCAGCCCATGGATATTCAATATTCTTCGCCAACACCACAATTCAAAGGCGTCAATTCTTCTTTGGTCTTCCTTATTCATTGTTCAGTTTTCACATGCACTTGATGCAATTGAAAATACCATGGCTTGGGTCCGGCGCACCTTAGTCTTCAAGATGACATCTTCGCTTTTCAACACTTTAAAGAGGTCTTTTGCAGCAGATTTGCCCAATGCAATGCATGTTTTGATTTCCTGACTGCTGCTTCCATGGGTGTTGATTGTGGATCCAAGTAAAATGAAATCCTTGACAACTTCAATCTTTTCTCAGTTTATCATGATGTTGCTTATTGGTCCCATTGTGAGGATTTTTGTTTTCTTTTCTTTTTTTTTTATTGTTGTAATTAAATGAGGTTTACATTTCAAGTTAGTCTCCCATACAGAATTTTTTTTAACATACATTGTTATGAGACCCCATGCGCTCACCCCATTCTGTGACAGCACACTCCTCTGATTCCCCTGATTCCCCATAAACATTCAACCAGCTCCTAACTCTCTCTGCCTTCCCCTCTCACCTCTGGACAGAAGCCACCCCTTTGGTCTCGTATATCTACTTGCCTAAGAGGCACATTCTTCACAAGTATCGCTTTATGTCCCACAGTCCAGTCTAATCCCTGTTTGAAGATTTGGCCTCGGAAATATCCAGTATGGAGGGATGGTTCAACATCAGAAAAACAATCAATGTAATCCATCACATAAATAAAACAAAAGACAAGAACCACATGATCTTATCAATCTATGCAGAAAAGGCATTCGACAAAGTCCAACACCCATTCATGACAAAAACTCTCAAAAAAATAGGAATAGAAGG
>NW_004444042.1:1847507-1858328 GCF_000243295.1 Trichechus manatus latirostris
TCCCTTTTGGTTTTCTAACTCCAGGTCTTTGCACATGTCATTATAATACTTTATTTTTTCTTCTCGAGCTGCCCTTTGAAATCTTCTGTTCAGTTCTTTTACTTCATCATTTCTTCTTTTTGCTTTAGCTACCCGATGTTCAAGAGCAAGTTTCAGAGTCTCTTCTGACATCCACATGTCTGTCAGTTTGTTGTACTGTGGGGGCTTGTGTGTTGCTGTGATACTGGAAGTTATGCCACTGGTATTCAGATACCAGCAGAGTCACCCATGGTGGACTGGTTTCAGCTGAGCTTCCAGACTAAGGCAGACTAGGAAGAAGGACCTGGCAGTCTACTTTTGAAAAGAATTAGCCAGTGAAAACCTTATGAATAACAATGAACATGGGTGTGCACATATCTATCATGTGACAGCTCTTATTCCTCTAGGAGAGTGGGATTGCTGGATCGTATGGTACTTCTATTCCTAGCTTTTTAAGGAAGTGCCAAACCGATTTCCAAAGTGGTTGTACCAATTTACATTCCTACCAGCAGTGCGTAAGTGTTCCAGTCTCTCCACAGTCTCTTTGACATTTATTATTTTGTATTTTTTGGAATAGTACTAGCTTTGTTGGGGTGAGATGGTATCTCATTGCAGTTTTGATTTGCATTTCTCTAACGGTTAATGATCGTAAGCATTTCCTCATTTCCCTGTTAGCGGCCTGGAATATCCAGACCATTTGAGGGATGTTAGATATAGGATCTAAGCTGCTGCTGAGACCCTGAGACTCAAAGGCCCATCATGAGTCCCCTATTATATGTGGTCAGGTAAAAAATGGAGTCCTGGCCAAGGAGCTGTAAGATCTTAGCCCTGGGACCCACTCAGTGGTCATTTTCAAGTTCCAAAATATATCATTGGAATTTACACACTTAGCAGTTGATAGAACCCTCACAGTGATTCCTTGACCAGTAGAGTAAGAGCTCTTGTAGTACAAAAGGCCAAGGGGAAGCCTCTGAAGCCTCACCATCCCTGGACCAACATGGTAAACCAAAAACATCACTTCCTGGGAGGAGTCAAAGCCTTGGCCGAAGTCACCCACATCATAAGCAGCCAAGCCAAGCCTTACACTTGCGTCTTTTGAGGCCAAACCCTGAAACAACAGTGCCTGAATTAATGAATGAATGGCAAAAGGAATTCATGCTTAAACAATCTGTTCTTCTAGAAAGGACCATTCTAGGTTTCTATGACTGACCAATTGACATGAACGACTCAAAGTCTTGAAACGGACTCAGAGACTTTTTACCTTTGCCATGTGCCAGGCGTTATACATGTATTACTGTATTTCATCTTAATAATAATTCTTTTGGGTAGATTTTATTAACATAACCATTTTACAGATGTTCAAGGAGTTGCTGGTAACACGGGGATCTCAAACTCTGGTGCCTCCAGGGACCAGGTGGGTATGAAATGAGCAAGGGGGCCCCAGTTATAAGACAGCTGGGATGGGTGGGGACTGTGGCAACCTGGATGGTGCACCTCCCATTTAAATGAGGCAGACTCTGCTCAGCTCCAACCAAAAGATATGCAGATTGTTTCTCCTGACTGTTCAAAACCCACTGCCATCAAGTTGATTGTGACTCATAGCAACCCTATAGGACAGAGTAGAACTGCCCCATAGGGTTTCCAAAGCTGTAAATCTGTAAATCTTCATGAAAGCAGACTGCCACATCTTTCTCCCACAGAGAGGCTGGTGGATTTGAACTGCCGACCTTTCAGTTAGCAGCCAAGCGTTTTAACCACTGCACCACCAGGACTCCCTGATTGTTCAAAAGGAAATATAAAGTCCCCTAATTTGTAACTGCTAACAAGTCATTCAACAAATTACAAAACACTGTGAAGGTCAAATAAAACACATCTCAAGCCATATCTGACCCGAAGGTCATCAATTTTCAACTTGGCAGTCAAGGATTCAAGCATCAGAAGATAGAATAAAAGACCTGTAAGGGCCTTCCACAATGGAGTCCCTGGGTGATGCAAGCAGCTAAGCATTAGACTACTAACCAAAAGGTTGGCAGTTTGAACCCACACAGAGGCACCTTGGAAAAAAGGCTTGGCAATATATTTCTGAAAGATCACAAACATTGAAAACCCTATAAGGTACAGTTCTCCTCTGACACACATGGGGTTGCCATGAGTCAGAATCAACTTGATGGCAACTGGTTTGGTTTTTGGTTTTTTAAGAGCACTTCACACTCAGTATTCTGCCATTCTGTGGCTCCAAAGCCTTTTTCTTGGCTTCATCATCACATCTGTTCAGAGCTTTCTCCTCCTCTCCCCCATGTAGGACACATTCCCACCATAATTTTTGTCCACAAGCCTGGAGACATCCTTGAGGCTTAGAGGGCTCTAGAGCTTCCAGAATCTAGTTTTGCTTTCTCCAAGGGGGCAGAAAGCAGTACATGCCAGAGAAGGAAAGAGTCCTAGCCCCCAACATTGTCATTGTTCTTCACACCATTTGAAAGAGGTCTGCATGCCCTGACCTGTTTTGTCCCTTAGGTTGGCAAGGTGGGTATTACTACCTATCTGACAGATGCAGAAGCAGAGGCTCTAAAAAATTAAATTACTCGCCCAAGGTAACACAACATTGTTGCTGGGGCCAGAACTTGAGTTTCCTGAGATTTCATCGAGGGCTTCGTTCACAAAGCCACACCTTCTGGACTTTGACCAAAACAATGGCTTCCCCAGTACGGAGATGGAGCGGCTGCATTCATTGCTCCAACCCAGAGAATCCCAGCCCTGTTGTCTAACCCTAGGCATCGTAGGCCACAAGTGCCTGGGAGCGCAGGCTGACCAACCAGCTCTCCTGCGCTCCCCTTGGACCCGTCGGGATCCTCCCCCAAATATAGTACTGGGAGTGCTGGCTTCCACTGTGGTCCTGCTCTCTGTCCCCAGTCCCCAAACTGTGTGGAGAGGTTCATTTGCCTACTTAAACCTTGGGCATTGAAATGGCCATGGAGGATTTTGTAACCACTGTCTGCTGCTGTTGCTAAGAAACAGGGCCTTTAAATTCAATTTACAAAAAAGATAGAGTGAGCAAGCCAGCGAGAGCAAAGGAAGAGATGCTTGAACATCTAGTTATCTTCCCTGGCTGTCTCTGGTGACTAGGAAAATGAGGTAAGTACATGCCAAGATGGATGCTGGCCCTCCTGAAGCCATTTTCTAACTTTCCTCTAAGCTAATATTTCAGATCAGCAGTGGGTTTGATGGGGAGGGGGAAGTCCCTTGCAGGAAGCTTGGTGGGTTTGAAAAAAATAATTCCAGTCACCTTTTCTTCAGAGGAGCCCTGGTGGCACAGTGGTTAAGAGCTAAGGCTGCTAACAAAAAATGTCAGAAGTTCGAATCCACCAGCCACTCCTTGGAAACCCTGTGGGGCAGTTCTACTCTGTCCTTTAGGGTCACTATGAGTCTGAATTGACTTAACAGCAACGAGTTTGGTTTGGTTTGGTTTTTCTTCAGTGGTGACTCAGACTCCTCAAGAGAATGAGATCCCTGGTCCTTCTGTTTAGTCCCTGTCTTAGTTATCCAGTGCTGGTGTAACAGAAATACCACAGGTGGATGGTTTTAACAAACAGAAATTTATTTTTTCACAATTTAGGAGGCTAAAAGTCTGAATTCAGAGTGCCAGCTCTAGGGGAAACTTTCTCTCTGTGTCGGCTCTGAAAGAAGGTCCTTGACTCTTCAGCTTCTGCTTCCTGGTTCCTTGGAGATGTCCATGTGTCTCTCTCTTGCATGTTTAAACTCCTTTATATCTCAAAAGAGATTAACTCAAGACACACCTACACTAATCCTGCCTCATTAACATAACAAAGACAACCTATTCCCAAATAGGATTATAACCACAGGCATAGAGGCTAAGATTTACAACACATATTTTTGGGAGGCACAATTCAATCCATAACAGTTTCTCCTCCTGAATATTTGTATAATCTTACTCAGGTTACTCAGGATTTTCACACATTACATTAGCCCTTATGGAGTAAATATCATTTTCCACGTATCACAGATGAAGCAGTGGGGGAGCGTGGTGGTTAGAAAGTGCACCTTACCACACAACAGAGAGTCCCTGATGGAGCGGGAGAAAGGTGTGGTGCAGCACTCAAATTCTAGTGAGAAGACCAGACTTAATGGTCTGACTGAGACTGGAAGATCCCCAGAAAGTACGGCCCCTGGATTTTCCATCAGCCCAGAACTAAAAAAATTTCCAAGCCCAACTCTTCAGACAGGGATTGGACTGAACTGTGGGACATAAAGTGATACTTGTGAGAAGCGTGCCTCTTAGCTCAAGTAGATACAAGAGACTAAATGGGCAGCTTCTGTCCGGAAGTGAGATGGGAAGGCAGAGAGGGTTAGGAGCTGGTTGAATGGACATGGGGAATCAGGGGTGGAAAGGAGTGTGCTGTCACAGTATGGGGAGAGCAATTAGGGTCACATAACAATATATGTATAAATTTTTGTATGGGAGACTAACTTGAAATGTAAACTTCATTTAAACTACAACAATAAAAAAAGAAAAAAAGAAAGAAAGCGCACCTTACCAAGAGTGGAGGAGACAAGAGTGCTAATCCCTGCTCTGCCAAGAACCAGCTCAAGGACTCTCTTTTGACCTCAGATAACTCAGCTGTAAACTAATCATGGTTTCCCACAGTGAACACCACAGAATAATGTTCCATGGCATGTTACTAGGTGTTTGGCCAAAAAGCAAAAAAAGAAATCCTCTGGTCAAACAAGTTTGGGAAACACTGTGTTAAAGTTAAATACGTCTCCCAGCTGCAATATTTCTGGGAGTCTTTACTGCTTTAATGTGCTATAGAAAATTCCAAGGGGGGATATCTTGGTGTGGGTTCCCTCCGGAGGTAGGTTGTGCTACAAGGATTTGAGTGCAAGTGGCTTATTTAGGAGGTGTCCCTGGTAGGACAGTGAGGAAGAGAGATAGCGAAGACAGGGCAGCCACAAAGAGCGAGCTATCAAGCAAGTTACCTCTGTGGGCAACTGGAACTCAATCCCATTGGGGATCTCTAGGTGATAGTGTGGAATACACACCTCAGAGTTATCCCACCGTAGGAGTGAGGGAGCTGGGGCATTTATACACCAACTCCTGTCAGTCATTGGTTGCAGAAGACAAAGGGGTGGTGTTGATTCTCTAGCCCTTTCCCTTTCCTAACGAAGCTTGAGCAGAGTGGTCAGGCAGCAGGAGAAACGCTCAGGCAGAGAAGCAGGTGGTGGTGGTTGGAAGTCTGGCCAGTGTACTAGAATAGTAAGACCTGGGAGATACAGGCAGGGCCCTGGCAGCATTGCAACAGGGGACTAAAGCTAGTTTCCAAAGCTTATTTGATCACTAAGCTCTTTGGAGGAGAACAGCTTCCAGGACTCATGTTCCACAGAACACTCCATTGAAACACTAAGCTAGGAGTTCCCCGAGGGCTGGACATCTGTAGAGGCTGGAACGTCCCAAGTCCGTAGGTCAGGCTGGAAGCTTTTGCTGACTCATGCAGCCACAGGGGCTGGCAAACCCAAGATCGGCAAGTCAGACAGCAGGGCTCTGGCTCACGGGCTGTGAAGACCGATGAATCCCAAAATCAGCAGACAAGATGGCAGGTAAGTTGCTAGTTCAAGTCCTAAGAACCGGAGGTTAGACAAGCAGGAGCCAGCTGCAGGATCCAGAGCAAGCAAAAGCCCATGAGCCTTACCAGAGAGTCCGCCTACATCTGATGCAGGCCACACTCCCTTTCAACTAACTGGCTACTCACAACAGATCCCATCATGGAAGTGATAACATTATATCAAATCTCATCATGGAGGTGATCACATCATTATACAACTGCCAAACTACATTATAACTGCCAAACCACTTGGAAGTTGACAAGCAACCTTAACGATCGCAGGCAATAACCTTATAATGGCCGAAGGGTCAAATTTGCTCACCAACTCCCAAAAACTGGAATGATAAATTCTCACAGACGTGAGACAAGTTGTCTCTGACCTGCTCCCAGCCCATGTTTCAGAACATTCTACCCCATTTATGATACCCTGGCTTTCCCAACCTGGGTTCTGCTCTGAACATTCTAGCCTGAACTTGTTCCCATTTAGTAAAGCCTTGCTAAGACAGGCTTATTGTGTTACTACTCCTAGGGGCACCATCTCCTCCTGGGTTCCATAACTTGGCCAAAAACAGGGAAATTATCCTGGAGTACTTCTGCTGCTCACTCCTCTCCTCCCAAGGGATAGTTGGACCTGCAGCCTTATTCTGGAAAGCTAAATAATAATACACATCCCAAGAGAGATGGTAGCAGAGTAGTTAAGAGCACAGGGGCCTGGGATCAAATTGAGCCTCCTCTACTCACTCCCTGTGTGGTCTTGAACAAGGTGCTTAACCTCTCTGTGCCTAAGGTTTCTCTGAAATAAAGATGCTAACAATATTTTCCCCATAGAGAAAGAACTTACTTTCTAAATTATTAACAGAATGTGATATATGATGCCTGGCAGATGGTAAGTACACAATAATTATGTTATTAGTAATAATAATACAGCATTAACTAATGCTTATTGAGCATTTATCACATGGCAGGCACTGCACTAAGCATTTTATATGCATTAACTCACTTACTCCCAACTATCTACCTACCTGCCTGCCTACCAGTGCTATTATCCTCATTTTAATGTGGAAATGAGGCTCAGAGCAGCCAAGCCACTTGCTCAAAGTCACTATGCAGATAAGCAGCCAGGAAAAATCTTCCAACTTTCCAGAAATGGTTGCCTGATGGTGGCATTTCAGGCAGTGAAAGGTTTGGTGCTGCTCAAAGGCTATCTGGGTTGCTTTCCAGGTGATCAAACCATGGCCTGTCCTTTCTGGCCCCTCATCCTAGAAATCTACAGAAAATGCATGGTTCTTCTCAGGCCCCAGAATAGCTGTGATCCGATTTGCAAGTAGAAGCTTTCCACCTCTGTGCTCTCTGTGCCTGACCCATGCTCCAAGGCTCCCCTTCTTCCAGGAAGACTTCCATGATCCTTTCCCCACCCAATCACAAAGAAGTCTCTTTCCTCCCCAACTAGATAAAGTACTACCTGTATGTGACACTCCCTTGGCATATGTCAACCTCTTAAAACCTCCTTCATATCAATCTCTTTTCATATTTTATCTCATGAGCAGGTATGGCTGCTCCATGAAGGCAGAGTCATTGCCTTAAACCCCAGGCTACAATATCTAGCCCAGGTGGTGTGTCCCACAGGTACTCAATAGTCAAGCATCCTAACACCGAGAGAGACCTGAGAAATCATCTACCACCTCTATTCCTCTCCCTGCATCTTACAGAGGTAAAAAAATCAAGGTCCCCAGAGCGGCACCAACCTGCCAGGGAATGGAGGAACCAGTCTCAAATCAGGACTCCTGATTCACAGGCTGGCTCTCTCACTCTGAGGACACAGAGGACTGTCTACCAGCTTGATTTATGATAACAAATTAAGAGGTAATATTTCTAACAAGGTGTTCACATCTCCATCTCCCTGGCTTACTTGCTCCCCCTATCCTTCTTGTGACTTCTCTGTAATTACAGCCTAAGTGTCTACAGGTTTATATCCTGCCCATGCATTGCTGGAATGTCAGCCATTAGTCTCCATTCTCCACTCTCTCAAATGAGAGAGCCAAGATTAATGAAGCATCTTCTCTCAATCAAGAAGCCATTTCAGGCTGTGCTTTTAAGTTCAATGAGTTGTGCAGATGAATTAATACTGTTTGACCTTTTTATTTTCCACAGGAAGATTTCTGATGCTTCCCCTCTCCTCATCCCAGGAAAAAGCTTGCTGCCAGGCACTTGAGGTTCAGCAGCCACAGAGTATGGAATCCAGGGGGAGGGCGGCATCTGCCATGATTACTCTCGTTGGGTGGTTGGGAAGGGGAAAAGGGTGGGTGTGAGTTCTGGGGTCTCCTCAAACTTAATACATCCGTACCTAGCCAAAGAGCCTCCTCCCTCAACAGGGAGGCAGACCTGGGGAGGGGGAGGACAGCCTTAATCAGGTGGCCCAAACAAGCATTTATTGAATTGAAAAGTCTCAGCCAAGCCCTGTGTGCTGTGGGAGGCCCAGAACTGAGTTTGGGGCAATATTCAAAACAGCAAACAACAAAGCACAAAATAGCTAATAATAAGCACCGACTGGAGGCTGCTGTAAACCAGCATCAGGCCACACAGGTGTAGCACGGGGTCTATCAGCTGAGAGAGAACATCGGTTCTTCCTAAGAAATGGGAAGATTTGGGGCATTGGTCCTGACAGAGGGGGACCAAGTAGCATGGTGGAAGGCTAGAACCCAAGTTACAGAAACAGTCAATGGCCATTAAAAACGAAAGAAAGAAATGTCTAATCTTAAGTTTTAAGTTTGTTTGTGTTTTTTGCAATAAAAATTATTCCTTCTTCACAAGTCTTCAATGAAGGCCACTACACACACAAATGCTGAGAGAATGGTGTGTGTGTGTGTTTATGTGTATATGTGTGTATGTGCATGCACGTGTGTGTGTGTTTATGTGTATATGTGTGTATGTGCATGCACGTGTGTGTGTGCATGTGTATGTAATAGGGATAGAGAGTAGTAAAGGAAAGGGCTAAATTCTACATCTGGCCCCCACATTTATGGACAGGAACAGCACATGAGGGACCCCCTAAATCATCACTAAGCTGTACTCATTCATCAGAATCTGAGATGATCATGAACCACCCATGAATTTGGAAAAACTCTTGGGGCCACATTTGCTTTTTACAAATCCATGGAATGACAGTTCAAGGAAATCTCATTCAAATCTTACGGATAAAGTGCTCCAAGGTGACATCTGAGTTACATGGCAAAAATGAAGTCATACTCTCTATCACCAGCACCCACCCATGCCCCCCACCACCATGTGGCTGAATGCCACCCCCAGCCATCAGGGTCAAAATCTAAAGTCATCCTTGACCCTGTGCTCTCATTGCTGGTGGCCAACATTGTTAGATGCCTTTTTACTATTCATTACCCACTTCTTCCTGGCAACCAGGGCCCTGGTTGGGGTTGGGTTAGCAATGTGCTCAGCCTGGGAAATGGACCACGTTAGTCTGAGCCAATCATGATAATCCCACATCTCACATTTCTGCCTCCCTTGTAACTAGAGGTGGCTGTGTGACTCAGGTCTAGCCAAAGCGGCCCAAGCACAAGTCTGCTGGGGCTAATTCTGAGAGAAAGTGTTGGGTTTTCTGATTCAAAGCGCTAATAAGGCTGTAAGTGCCTTCTTCTTCTTCCTGCCTGGGATATAGATGAGATGTCTGGAGCTCTCATAGCCATCTTGTGACCACAGTGAGAAGGCCGAGAAAACACTGACTCTGGCAGCACTCAGCCACTGAATCCTATCTGCAACCACCTATCCTTAGACATATTGTTACTTGAGAAAATGATTTATTTCTCCATTTATGCAAGCCACCATTAGTCAAGTTTTCTGTCTTGCACCTGAACACCTTCTAAATGACCCACTCCCCTCCTCACACATTCAAGTGGTCTCCAAGTGTGTTGACTTCACTCCTTAACCTGTCTCCCTTCAACCACCTCCTCCCCATCTCTGCTGCCCCACTCTTCTGCCAGACACTCAGCATCTCTTTTCTGCTATTCCAAGCACCTCCTCCGTCTCTGCTCAGCCCAGTCCTCTCGATGGTCACCAGAGGGATCTCTCTAAAATACAGATCTATTTACAACTCTTCAGTGGCTCTCATTGCTTTATGCAAGGACTAGATTCAAGGTTCAAAGTTAGCATGCTATTCAAAGTTCTTCGTGATATGAGCCCACCTGCCTTCAAGCCTCATCTCCCGTTATCCCCTTCCTCTGCACATACTCCAAAGTATATGCACCAGCCACATCAAACCACTCCCCAATGCCCGACACCCCAGTCTCTCAGGCCTCTATGTCTTTGTACATGCTATTCACTCTGCCTAAAACCCCTGCCCCTACTTTTTTTTCTGGGATGATCAAGGAAGGCTTTACAGAGAAAGGGCATTTGAGCTGGACTTTGAAGGATGAGTAGTAGGAGTTTTCTAGGGTAAATGTTCTCCCCCGTGTCCTTCAATAGCACATCTCTCCCTATTTATAGTGAAGCATTAGCAAAGCTGGATCCACATCTATTTACACATTTGTCTCTCCCTTTAGGGTGTGAGTTACTTGCTGGAGGGACTGTGCTTCTTTCACCTCTGTGTCCTCAGCTCCCAGCATGTGTGGCCCAGAATCATTGGCCTGTCTGTCTTTCCCACTAGGATATACATGTACTCAGTCAGAATATTGTTGGAAGGTGGAAGGGGTACTAATAGTAAAAGAGACCATGTGAAAGATGGTACTGTTGAAGGTAATGTTCAAGAGAGAAAGCGACAGAAGATGAAACTGTGGAAGTTGAATGAGTAGTTAAAGATTTTCAGTTCAATATCTTCTATTTCCTGAGTAAAACCTGCATATGCTCCATTTACATGTAGACGCTATGCACACTGAATGGATCAGGGTCATCACACATGCAGTTATACATACCCAGAAACAATATACACTCTACAATAATAATAATAGAAGATCAGCCTTCATTTCCAAGGTGAGAACCGTAAAGTTTTGTGCCCAGTGGTACAAGTTCCAAAAGAACGAGTTTTCATTCAGCAGCTGAGCACCAACTATGTGCCAGACCCTGTGCTAGGTGCCAGCGTGACAGAGATGAATTAAATTCAGCCCCTTGACCTCAAGGAAAGAAGCCATTGCAGTCAGGAATCATATGAGATTTTTTTTTCTTTTTTTTTTTTTTT
>NW_004444042.1:1867582-1930545 GCF_000243295.1 Trichechus manatus latirostris
TTCTCTGTCAGTTTTATCACTCCATTTGGTGCTTGGCTGAGTTCTTTATCTCTTCATTTGATGTTTTAGGGTTTCAGGATTGTTGTATTCTCTGTTTGGCTTAGTTTTTTGGATCTTTGCTGTGGAGGGACAGCGTGGTGCTTCTGCCTAGAGTGCCATTTTGCCAGAACCTCCCATATGAGATGTTTTTAGTCTATAACATGCCACAGGAGCATAGAGGACGGAAGTAGGAAATGACATTTCAGCTGAGCCCAGAAGGAGAGATGGGATGTTGGCAGGAAGAGGAGCAAGAAGGGCACCCTAGGCCAAGGACTTGGCATGAGCCACAGCTCATCAAATGTTCTGTTTCGTTTGATTCTGTTTTTATAACTTGCAAATACATTCAACCCTCCGTATCCGTGGGTTCCACATTTGTGTATTCAACCAACCATGGATCAAAAAGATTTGAAAAAATTAAGTTACAAAAATCAAAACTTGAATTTGCTGTGCACTGAGCACTATGCTGAACCCACACAAATGAAGTGCTGTGTAGGCATACCCTGCTGTAGCCTCCCACCATTTCACAGATGCTCAGTCTCTCTCCTGCACTCGTTTGAGCATTGTTTGCCTTGCGTCTCGTTCATTCACTACTTGTGTGCACCCTTTGTTTCTGTGAAAAATTGACTCTTGAAAAGCAATAGGAGCCCTGGTGGCAGAGTGATTAAGAGCTATGGTGAGCTACAGCTGCTAATCAAAATGTCGGCTGTTCAAATCCACCAGCCGCTCCTTGGAAATTCTACCCAGCAGTTCTTCTCTGTCCTATAGGGTCACTATGAGTCGGACTCGACTTGACAGCAATGGGTTTGGGTTTTTTGTTTTTGTTTTTTAAAGCAATGAAGTAGTCAAAGCAATCCCTCCAAGGCTAAGAGGGAGCATAAAGTGCTACTGAGCTCAGCTACTAACCAAAAGGTAGGCAGTTCTAATGCACCAGCCTCTCCTTGGAAATCCTGTGGGGCAGTTCTACTCTGTCCTATCGGGTCGCTATGAGTGGGAAAGGACTCCATGGCAATGGGTTTGGTTTTTTACAACTACTTACATAGATTTACATTGCATTAGGTATTATAAGTAATCTAGAGATGATTTAGAATATACAAGAGGATGTGCGTAGGTTATATGCAAATACTACACCATTTTACATAAGGGACTTGAGCATCCGAGGATTTTGGTATCCAAGGGGGCCCTGGAACCAACCCCTTGCAGATACCAAGGAAGGACTGAATTTTTTCTGTTAAAAAAAAAAAGGCAAATGGCATTTAGAGACCGGGGCAAGTTAGAAAAGTTACAGTGATAGACGAAGCACAGGAAGGAAGTGGGTGGGGAGGAACAGCATCCATGGCCAGGAACGCCCATGAAGGAATCTGGATGCTCTTCACCGTGAAGCCATGGAGGGTTTCTGAGCCTGGGGACGCCTGCACTCCACCCTGCGCACAGGGAAGGAGGCCAGAGGCAGAGAGCTGGCAGGATCTTTGGGGCCGTGCAGACGGCCACCTGTTTCTAAGGCAGTATCATGTTTCCACCCATTGTTTTCTGGACTGCTTGAGGGGCCCCACCCTCTGGCACAGACGTTAGCATCTGGGCTGTGAGGGGTGCCAGGAAACACTTCGCTCCTGTAAAACCATCCCTCGCCTCATTGTTTCCCTTTTCCAATAAGAAGAAAACAATATGTCTGAAGTCCCTGCTCACAGCCATGCTGCTCACGCGTGTTCATCCTGGTGCGACAATGCACACTGGGGTTTGCTCCATAGAGACGCTGTGTTGGGGTCGTAGCAGGGCGGAGGCCTTCCCAACACCCACCCCAGCAGCTCTGCATTTCCCAACAGAAAAGGGCAAAACGCACGCATGCTCAGGACCACTTCCTGGCACCTCAATGGTCAGAGGGGGAAAGGATGTTTAGAAAACCAATCAGCAGGAGGGAAATCCATTACTGGAATTCATGAGTAAAATACGTAGAACTTACTCACAATCTAAAGATCCAAAGTAAATCTCCGTTTTATTTGGTGTGGCTTTTATAATTTGTCAATAAATCGTTTCTGTTTAAAATATGTTTGGACTTCCTTGCTGGGACAAGGGCTCTCCTCATATCAGCTAATCTAAAGCTTTGTGATCAAATTTTTTAGTAAGCAGATAGACATTCAAAGGTGAAATATATCCTGAAATACGCAAAAGCGTACCCTCCAAAATAACCTACAGCAGCACATGTGCATCTCCCCAGCCCATCTCCAGAGCCTGGGAACCTCCTGGCCTTTGGCAGCCAGGCCTTGCAGGGCACCCCCCCCAGCACCCTCCCATCTGGCATTTTCATCTGCAAAGCACAGGCCCTTCACCACAGGATGCCTGCCCACCCAGCAATGAGCGTGGACACTGGAGAAGGCTGCCCGGGCTTCGCCTCCAGGCAAACGCGCACACAGAGACCAGAACACCCCTACCCCGCCCACCTCTTGGCCTTCCCATGCTGGACTCAGGCCTGCCTCACCTGGCATCTCTTTCCTAACCCCACCTTCCCCACCCAGCAGCCAAGGGGGACAAATGTCAGGGAGGGAGTGAGGGAGGGAAGAAGCAGCCACAACGTGGCATCGGGACTGGAGGGAGGAAGCAAGGCCCTGGGGGAGGGCGAGCAGGCAGGTGGCAGGGAGGGCCTCATTTGCTGGACCATCTGTTAGGAGCGAAGGGAAGGCTCCCCGCTCTGCAGCCCAGGCACTCCCCTGCACACACTCACACACACATGAACGTGCACATGCACATACCCACACACATATATACACAACCACATGCACACACATACCCACAGAATCCCACCCACACACAGATACACTCATACACATAAACCCTCTCTCACACGTGCACTTATAAATGTACACAAATAGGCGGCACATACACATTAATATAGAAACATATGCACACAAACACACATACCCACCTCTATACAGTCATACCCACACTCACACACACGCACATATTCATGCACACAGATATATACAACCCCATGCACACACATGCTTGCGCTAACACCCATATGCACATACTCACACACATACTCACATAATCCCAGACTCACACATTCTCTCCGCATGCACCCATACACACCTATGCACATACACATACACATATGGAAGTGTGCACAGACACATGCTTACCACATGGATGCACACACACATATGTGGTCAAACATACATGTACATATACACATACTCACACAATCCCACACCCATACTCATACATACACTCTCATATGCACTCATACATACCAATGCACCAATACCTACATGTACACAAGTGTGCACATACATGCATTCTCAAATACACAACTACATTCACGCACATACCCAAAAACACATGGAAACATATATATACTTGTGCACACATGCTCATACAATCACATACACACACAAATATACTCTTATACATATATATTCTCTTACACACACATACAGACCTATGCACACACTTAGACATGTACACAAGTGCTCACACACTTGCACTAAATATACAACTACGTGCACACATATATACTAGTACACACACTCACACATACTCATATAATTCCATGCACATACAGATACACTCATGCACATGCATACTTGCATGTACACATTTATACACATAGCTGAGTACTTATACATGGGCACACAAATAATCATATGCACACACATATATATCTATACTCTCTCCCTCACACACACACACACACACACACACACACACACAGGCTTAGTCGGCTGGCCATCTTCACTTTCCCATGAAGAAAAATCACATTGTTGCCATGCCCAGGAGCCTCCAGAGGGGCCTCACCTACATCTGCAGGATTAAAGACAGGGCCACCACCCCCCTATGGCCCCAACACATACTCACGATCATGCTCCCCTGCCTTGACCACCTGCACATCCTCTGCTGCCTACCATGGACACATCTGTCCAGCAGTCCTCCACATCGGCCACACACCAGACTCACTCGGGCACGTTCCACCAATTCTTATCCTGGGACCCCCCGACACCAAAGTTTCTGCTTTAGTTGATCTGGGGTGGGGCCTGGCCTTGAGATTGTTTTTTTAACTTCTACATAAATTCCCATTACCAACTCTGTACCTTCAGGAAGTTACTTATAAACATTCTGCCCTTGGTTTCTCTATCTATCAAATGGAGGAAACAGTGGTGCCTATTTCATAGGTTTGTTCTTAGAATTAAATGAGAGAATCCATCTAAAACACATAGCACAGTCCCTGCCCATAATATGAGTTCATAAATGTTAGATCTTGTTACTACTGTTGATTTTCTACTACCACAGAGTATCCCTGAAATATTTTGCATCTGAAATCTTAAAAGCTGAAAACTGGGCTCTGAAACAATCCAGAAGCCCTCTAAAGCCCATTTGGTCAGACTCTTTCTGACCCCTTCCCCTGAGGCTCTCACCATCCAGTTTTATCATCGCTCCAGCCCGTCAGGGGTATCTGGTCTCCATTTCTGTGATGGGGAAGCAGAGGCACAGAGAGCTGAAGCAATTTTCCCCAAGACACACAGCAAATAGCGGAGCCAGGTTCAAACTGGAGTCTGGCTCCACATCCCCTATATCATCCCGTCAGATTTCTAGTCCTCTGCTTCCATTCTCTGTGTCCCTTCCTGCTCTGTACCCCTCTCCACCCACCCAGGAGTTGCCCATGGCCATGCCAGCCTGTTACCCTTTTCAGGGAGAGCAAAGGGTGGCAGAGATTAGATGGGTAAGAGTTTAACATCATGGTGAGAAGTAATTGATCATAGTCTTCATTCTGGGGATGTTGAAAATGGAGGGAGAAGGAGACGGCAACCAGCATGATCAATGGCTTTCTGACTTGACTACTTGCAATAAGCAGAGTCTAGACAAAGAGAGGACATTGGTGGTTCAATGGTAGAATTCTCGCCTTTCATGCGGGAGAGCCGGATTCAATTCCTGGCCAATGCACCTCAAGCGCAGTCACCACCCATCTGTCAGTAGAGGCTTGTGTGTTGCTATGATGCTGAACAGATTTCTGCAGAGTTTCCAGACTAAGATGGACTAGGAAGAAAGTCCTGGTGATCTGCTTCCAAAATCAGCCAGTGAAAACCCTACGGATCACAACAGTCCGAACCCCAACTGATCATGCGGATGGTGCAGGACCAGGCAGCATTTAGTTCCATTATACATGGGGTTGCCATGAGACAGGAGCCAACTAGACAGCAGGTAACAACAGCAAGAAGACAACGAGAGGGAAGGAGGGGATGAGACTAGCATCCCTGGAAGGGATGATAGTAAGGCATGGGGTTCAGACCACTGGGTTGGCTCAAATCCCAGCAGCACCAAGCCCTAGCTGGGTAACCTTAGTCTTAGCCTCTTGGATAACCTTCCTCACTAGGTTATTATAGGGGCTGAGAAGATAATGCTTGTGATCACCTGGAGCCTGGTACATGCCATCAACTTGATAAACCTGGGCCGTTTTAAACTCGTTAACTATTATCCATATTTCAAAGTATTATTTAAGAACCATAATCCAGGTAAGGACTCTACATTATTTCAAAATAGATTCTATTCCAACCGAACTGAAATGGTGCTCATTGGCTGGACTCTGCTGCTAGTGCCACCCAGCAGAATGGAATGTCAGCTGTTACTTTGTTATGTTCCCTGCATGTGACCACGGAGGAGGCATAGCCCCTGCTCCCAAGTAGTTAGATTCTCTTAGAGAAGAAAGATGAGTTTAGAAATAAAGGCAATGTGAGAATGTAGATGAAAAACAGAGAAAATGTGTACTTGCAATAAGGACAATGAGACTCAGAGAGGAGAAATAACTTGCTCAAGGTCACACAGCTGATAAAGGGCAGAGCAGGGATTGGAGCTCTGGCCTGTCTTGCTGTCAGATCTCATGCTCTTTCCACTGTACATAAAGGATCGAGGGGTTTCATTTTTTGGAGTCCCTGGGTGGTGCAAATGGTTAACACGCTCAGTTGCTAACTAAAAGTTTGGCAGTGCGAGTCCACCTAAAGATGCCTCAAAAGAAAGACTTGGTGATCCACTTCCAAAAAATCAACCATGGAAAATGCTATGGATCACAGTTCAACTGTTACACACATAGGGGTCCATTTTTAGAGCAAATATAAACACTGGCATACTGAAGTTCCTAGAAAGCATGGCCTAAACCACTCACAGTGACTCAGACTTAATGAAAATAAAAAGGCTTACAGAATGGATAAATAAGACAGAATGGGAATTTTAAATCTTACAACCGTAATTACAACACAATGCATAAATGATCCAGGAATAAAACACTACATTTTTACAGAGGGACTTAAAAGACCTGAATAAATGTATAAATGAGGAGACATAGCATATGCCTACATTTGAAGAGTGACTATCGGGAAGATGTTAACTTTTCCAAATTAGTGCATGACTTTAACCAAGTCTAATCAAAATCCAAAGGGAATTTTCTTTAGAACTTGGAAAAATGATTCTAAGTTTCATCTGGGAGAATGAATAAAGTTAGTCAGAAAAATATTGAAAAACAAAGCATAGTGATGGAAAACTAGGCATACTGGATATGAAAACTTGTTTATACATCTATAAAATTTGAAACAGTGGCATTGGTGCAAGAACACACAGGTCAATAAAACAGAATACGTAGCTCAAAACAGATGCTGGTGCATACGAGAACTTAATATCAAATCAAGAATGCTTCACAAACCAGTGAGGACAGGATGGATAATTCAATACATGAAGTTAGGAAAAGTGGATATCTAGAAAAAAATCATGTTAGAGCCTCACCTCACAGCATAATACATAAAAAAGAGGAGAAAATGCAGACAAATATTTATCTGGTTTCTTGAAGGGAACAGACTTTCTAAACACAAACAATGGAGGAAACCACAAGGAAAAGATAAAGAAATTATACTATGTGCAAATTTGAAACTCATCAAAGTCAAAGATCAACATATGACAAGTGATGTATGCATGTACGTGTATGTACACATATGTTTGAAAGCTTCCATAGTTAAAAAATACAAGTTTTGAAAATCAGCATAAATTTAAAAGGCAAACAATCAACTGGGAATAAAATATTTACCATCAATATTCCATATGAATGGTTATTATCTTTAAGATGTAAAGAGCTCCTCCAAATGACTAACATTCGCTAAAGCACCAGGTAATAGGAAGTGACCATTTGTTTATTACCTTCTCAGCATCTAACCCCTCCTTCTCCTTCCCCACAGCCCTTCTAGGAAAGTCACCTCCATTGTGATCTCCAGCAGGCGATTGAGTGACCTAGCTACACGAATCCATGTGGTAAATGCTGCTCCTGCTTTCAGGATCAGAAAGATGAAGTCATTTTCTCAAGTTGTTCTTGTCATTTGTTAGGTGCCAACTCGTAGCGACCCTATGTACAACAGAACGAAACACTGCCCAGTACTGTGCTGTCCTCACAATTGTTGTTATGCTTCAGCCCATTGTTGCAGCCACTGTGTCAATCCATCTCCTTGAGAGCCTTCCTCTTTTTCACTGACCCTCTATCAAGTATGAAGTCCTTCTCCAGGGACTGGCCCCTCCTAATAACATGTCCAAAGTGTGTGAGATGAAGTCTCGCCATCTTTGCTTCTAAGGAGCATTCTGGCTGTACTTCTTCCAAGACAGATTTGTTCATTCTTCTGGAAGTCTGTGGGGACCAGCCATGGGTGTTGGAAAATCCCACACTGTATGATCCTCCATGCTTAACTTGAACTTGGTTTCTGAAATGGCCACTTCCCAGGGTAGCCCAATGCCTGTGAGCTGGAAAGCTGGGGCAGCTTTCCTCTGACTCTCTTCCCCAGCCTGTACCCTCTTTAAAGTCTTCAACTGCAGGTCTGCAAACACCAACATCACAACTTTGCTTTCTCCCTTCCCATGCCCAGGATTCACAGATGAGGCTATGATGGGCCTGGGTCTGCCCTGGGTCTCCTGGGCTAGTGAGACTCTGGAGTTCTGCGACTAGTGCTTACCAGCTGTGAAGATACGGCCTCAGACCCCATTCTAAGTAAGGAAACCCACCTGTCTGGCCACCCCCCAATGAGTCCTCCTTGGAGACACAGGCCACCATTACATCTGGCCTGCCCAAGGCTGTACCTGCTCACCCCCAGTTCCCCTTTGACAACGAGAAGGATCCCAAGGGAGAACTCAGCACAAAAACCCAAATCCACCTGCAGCAGAGCTCTGGCCTGGGAGCCAAAAGGCCCGGGTTTGGGGAGTTTAGAGCTGAAGGCAGGGCAGTGGTGCCTCAATGGTAGAATTCTCATCTGCTATGTGAGAGATCCAAGCTTGATTTCCAACCAACGCACCTCAAACACAGCTACCACCTGTCTGTCACTGGAGGCTTGTGTGTTGCTATGATGCTTAAACAGGTTTCAGTGGAACTTCCAGGCTGAGACAGACTAGGAAAAAGTCCTGGCAATCTACTTCCAAAAAATCAGCCAGTGATAGCCCTATGGAGCACAAGGGTTCAATCCTGCTGTGCATGGGGTCCCTTGAGTCAGGGGCCAACAGAAAGGCAGACAACAACGGAGATGAAGGCACTAGAGGTAGCCAACAATGCACGGGGGCAGTTGACAGAGGAGGCAGACTTCACCAGCTGTCCGGTATGGCTTCTTCAAGTTTACAATGCCAGAAATGGGGCTCCTCCATACACTTGGAGAGAACCAACCTCTCAGTGCAGACAGTTAAATCAGGGCACCTGCTGGGCAAACCTGACCACCAATGTATTCATCCCCAGCAGTGTCCTTCTCCTGGTAGACCTGGAAACCTCCCCACAATGTTGGGCCCCTCCAGGTGTCACAGTACCAGAAATCACCAGTGGTCATGGCATTGGGACCAATGGGGAAGCAGATCTTCACCCTGGCCCTGGGGGACCTGGTGATCTGAGCTGCCTCCTGTGAAGGCCCCTTGACTCTGCACAAAAATATATTTTTCCACGTTTGCTTCTAGAATACCTACTTTTTAAAGAGAGTCATCCCCTCTTTTTCATAATTATTTTTGTCTGTTTTTAAATTAATTCCTAGTTATTATTTTTACATTCTTTTAAATTATACTTTGAACATAATATAGATACAAATGAATAAATGTATCACATATAAGTTAAAATGTATAATATTAAAATGACCACCCCTCAACTCGCCACCCAGCTTAAAAGCTAGAACATTACTGGTAACATATTGTCTTAGTCATTTAGTGCTGCTATAACAGAAATACCACAAGTGGATGGCTTTAACAAAGAGAAGTTTATTCTCTCACAGTCTAGTAGGCTACAAGTCCAAATACAGGGCATCAGCTCCAGGGGAAGGCTTTCTCTCTCTGTCAGCTGTGGAGGAAGGTCCTTCTCGTTAACTTTCTCCTGGACTAGAAGCTTCTCCGCACAGGGACCCTGGGTCCAAAGGATGCGCTCTGCTCCTGGCACTGCTTTCTTGGTGGTATGACGTCCCCCTGTCTCTCTGCTCACTTCTTTCTTTTATATCCCAAAAGAAATTGACTCAAGACACAATCCAATCTTGTAGGTTGAGTCCTGACTCATTAACATAACTGCCACCACTACCCCCTCATTAACATCATAGAGGCAGGATTTCAACACATAGGAAAATCACATCGGATGACAAAATGGTGGACAATCACACAATACTGGGAATCATGGCCTAGCCAAATTGATACACATATTTTTGGGGGACGCCAGTCAATCCATGACACATATCTGTCTATCCCTTCCTCTTACTTTCCCCCACCAATAGTAGCCAAATCTTGAATTTTGTAGCCATCATTCCTCTATGTTTTCTGCATAGTATTTTCAAGTAAGAATGAATTACAAAATTGGAATCATACTGGATTTAGTCTTCTACATTCTAAGATTCAGCGAAAAAGAGGAAGACCCTCAATGAGATAGATTCACGTAGTGGCTGCAGCAATGGACTCAAGCATAACAACGATTGTGAGGATGGTGCAGGACCAGACAGTGTTTTGTTCTGTTGTACATGGGGTCACTATGAGTCAGAACCGACTCGATGGCACCTAACGACAAGATTCATTTATGTTGTTCCAAATAGTTGAGGTTTGTTCCTCTTAATTGTTGAATAAGAGTCCATTGGATAAATGCATCCTAATTTATATGTTCATTGCCCTATCTACAGACATTTTAGTTGTTTGCATTGTTGAGGTTTTTGTGCTGTACTAAACGTGCTGCCATAAGCATCATTGTTCATGTCTTATGGTGCCCATATGCAAGAGGTTCTCTGGGGCCTACATCTAGGAGCAGAATTGCTGGGTCAGTGAATATTCAAATGTTCAGTTGTATAAAATAATGTTTAGTTGTTTTCCTGCATTCTCTCTTTAAATACGTAGCTGCCAGTGTTACTGTTCCCAATTACTCTGTCTCCTAACCTGTAAGAGGATTGATTGCAAATCTCTGCCTGTGCCTGAGAGTTGCAGTGCCTGGCTGTGGGTGACATGGCCCTCCCTGCCATGGGGCTTGCATTGACCAATGGAACATGAGCAGAAGAGCCAAATACCTTGTCTAAGCAGAAGCTTATAGAGTCATCACAAGGTTCTGCCTTTGCTCTTTTCCCTCTGCTATAAGAATGTCATGTCCCAGATGGCTCTTCCATCAGCCTGGATCCTAGGATGAAGACACATGGAGCAGAGGTACAGCCAGCATAAATGACACAACATAGGAGTGAGAAATAAACCTTTGCTGTTATAAGCCACTGAGATTTAGGAGTTGTTTGTTACCACATCCTAATACAGCAAAAACTACCTGATACAAGACATTGATTAATATTTATTAATCACATGCCAGGCACTGTGCTAGGCTCTGGAAAAGCGATGATGCCCAAGACAGCATTCAAGACCACATGGAGTTCACACTCTGGATAAGAAGCGGTTCTCAAAGGCCCTAGAGACTTTCTAGTGTAATTCTCTGTGACAACTTAATCAGTTAGGACTCTTAGAAGAAACACCTTGGTAAAGCATGGGAATTTATTGATTCTCATAAGCAAAAAGTCCAGGAATTAAGCTTGAAGCAAGGATAGATCCAGAAAATCAAACAATACACTAGGTCTCATCTCCCCATCTCTCAGCTCTGATTTCATCTGCATGTGTCTCCATTCTCAGACTCTCCTCTCATGGTGGCTAAATGGCCACCAGCAGGTACAGGCTCCTCTGCTCATTAGCTCCAAGAGCCCTAATACAAACAAAAGTCCTAGACCTGACTCCCTGGGCCAGATTTGGTAATGAGGCCATCCTTGGCCCAATCAATGTCAAGGGAGATGGAATACACTGATTGGCTCAGGCCTGAGTCAGTGCCACTCATGGAACTGGCAATGAGGTCACCCTACACAAACCACATGGACTGAGAATAGGGGAGAGGTAGACATACTCAGAAAAAATTATGGCACTGTTACCAGAATGTGAACAAGCAAACCACAAATGTCCATGCAGCAACCTCATTCCCCTTACCAATGTGCGCTGCAGCAGGCTCATACCAGCTTGCGAGACACAACAGAACACATCTCCTCCAAACTCCACATTCAGTGACACCATGTTGGCAGCTGGAAATTGGCCATGGTGGAAGTATTTACACCATAGAAATAGGCAAGCACTACAAATCAGTGCTTTAATTTTCCCAGAGAGCCAGTTGTTACACATTTACCAGCACACCACTGCCCCCGCCCCGGTTTCCTGTTGGTTATAGTTCTACCTTGTCCCTATGTCACAGTGTCACTGGGACAAGTCCCTTGTCCTTTCTGGGATGTAATTTTTCCAAGCTGTAAAGTGGGGAAGTTGAGTTCGCTCTTTCTGAAGGTATCTTCTATCTCTGACAATCTGTGAGTCTGTGAGACCCTGAAAAATGTGGTGGGGGGGGATGAGGGTGTAATCAGTATGTGTGTGTGTGTGTGTGTGTGTGTATGGGGTGTATGGGCTTAAGTATGTGTACATGTGTGTATGTGTGTGTGGTGTGTGGATATGGGTATGTATGTGTGTGTGGTATGGGGATATGGATGGGTATAAGAATGTGTGTCTGTGTGAATGTGGAATATGGGTATATGTTTGTATATGGGATGTGTGTGTATGTGGTGCATGTATGTGTTTGTTGTATGTGTGAAAGTGTGTGTGTGTGTACAGGGTATATGGATTTAAGTATGTGTATGTGTGTGGTGTGTGGGTATGGGTATAAGTACGTGTGAGTGTGTGTGTGTATATGTGGGCTATGGGTACACGGGTGTGTGTATGTGGTGTGTGTGTTGTATGTGTGAGAGTGTGTGTGTGTGTGTACAGGGTGTATAGATTTAAGTATGTGTACGTGTATGTGTATGTGTGTGTGGTGTGAGGGTATGGTTATAAGTATGTGTGAGTGTGTGTGTATATGTGGGCTATGGGTATAAGTGTGGGGGGGTGTGTTTGTTGTTTGTGTGAGAGTGTATGAATATGTGTGGTGTATGTGTGTGCATGATGTATGTGTGGAGGGTGTCAGTTTAAGTTTTCTTTCTCCACAGCTACTGCCCTTGAGTCGATTCAGACTCACGGCGACCATATAGGACAGAGAAGAACTGCCCTATAGAGTTGCTAAGGCTGTAATCTTTAGGGAAGCAGACTGCCACATATTTCTCCCACGGAGCAGCTGCTGGGTTTGAACTGCTAACCTTTTGGTGCTTTAACCACTGTGCCACCAGGGCTCCTTAAGTTTAAGTTTGTTTTCTCCCCATCAGAAATCATAAATGCAAGCATTGGCTATAAACTCCAGCATAATTTGGTGAGCTGTACCTCTTCACTTGGGCTATTAAATCATTTTCCCTCCAAAGGTACACATGTTGTGGCATAAGGAGCAAACTGTTGACAGATGGCGGAGAAACTTCACAGGCCCGTAATTGAGACTTATTTTCATACATTCGTGCCAGTTTGAAATCTAATTGCCAATAAAACAATGCTGTGATGCTGCCACGTCTAATACCTCCACCACTCTCCAAAGTTACACTTGAATCCACTAGTAAATTCTAATCTCCCAGAGAAAAATATTTCCCCCTCTCTGCCGGAAAAGCAGTGCTATAAATCCAAGTACAGTGGTTCATTTTCCAATGCAAACCTTCTCTCCCTGGTCCCCAAAGGGCCCTCACTCGGCTAATGTTAGTGCCTGCCAGAGAGCGGTAGATACTCTTTGTTTACTTGACAGAAGCACAGGTGTGGCTGGCGAGCTGGTGATGGGCTCTTTTGCAGTAAAACGCTTTGAGGGGCCAGGTTACCCCCACTTTGGGTGACCCAGCACTCCACTTTTTGGCAATATTTCACCCCTAATGAAGGGAAAGTGGCCAGAGGCCCCGCACCCCTACTGGGAGAGGGTGGTGGAGACGCCCAGCCTTCCGTCCCTACCTTTTTTTTTCACTCTCCTAATGAAAAGGTTTGAGGACAGATCGACCCAGAACAATTCGAAGCTGCAAATAAAAAACGGGCTTTCAGTGTTCTTGGGATGAAAGAACACGTGGGCCAGGTTTGTTTGTGTCTGCTCAAAAACCAGCCTGTCACCTCAAACCACAAGCCTGCTGATCGCAGTAATAGTCATCCTTCACATGTCAGAGCTCTGCCCAGTTTGCAAAGAAATAGTTATTGAGGTCTGAATCTGTGCCAGATCAGTGCCAGGCCCAGAGATGCAGTGGTGATTATGGCGTGTACAATTCCTGCCTAGATGGTCTTCACATGAGCGCTGGGGGGTGGGTTATGATTCCTCCCATTATACAGACAGTAAACTGAGGCTCTAAGAGGTGAAGTAATTCTTCCTTCAGGATGCTCAGTGATTAGCAGAAGTGAGGTTCAAACCTGGATTGTCTGACTTTACTCCAGATCCAGTCCTTCGGTTACGAGGATTAAGTGAGAGAATTAACTATGAAAGCTCAGCAAAGTTTGGTTCCCTTGCTCCCACCCTCCACCTCCACCTGTGGTCCTAGCTCTTTGTCATGGATTGAATTGTGTCCCCCAAATATATGTGTCAACCTGGTTAGGCCATGATTCCCAGTATTCTATAGTTGTCTTCCATTTTGTGATTGATACAATTTTTCTATGTGTTGTAAATCCTAATCTCTGCCTGCGGTTAATGAGGCAAGATTATGTTAAAGAGGATTAGGGTGGCCACATCCCTGATCCAATGTAAAGGGAGTTTCCCTGGAGTGTGGCCTGCACCACCTTTTATCTTACAAGAGATAAAAGGAAAGTGAAGTGAGCAGAGATTGGGGACCTCATACCACCAAGAAAGCAGTGCCAGGAGCATAGAGTGTCCTTTGGACCTGAGGTTCCTAGCAGAGAAGCTCCTAGTTCAAGGGAAGATTGATGAGAAGGACTAGAGCTGACAGAGAGAGAAAGCCTTCCCCTGGAGCTGGCACCCTGAATTCTGACTTCTAGCCTACTAGACTGTAAGAGAATAACCTTCTGTTTGTTAAAGTCATCCACTTGTGGTATTTCTGCTACAGCAGCACTGGATAACTAAGATGCTTTTCTACTTGGGACTAAATGGTCCCCACCTTCCACATAAGAGGCTTTTAAATATTTGAAGATTGTTATCACAACTTCCTAGATCTTCCCTTTTCCATGCAAAATACACTCAGTTTCTGCAGTCATTCCTTAAATAATGGCCTGAGATCTAGACCAGTGCTTCTCTAACTGTAATGAGCACAGGAATCATCTGGAGAATTTGTGAAGCACAGATTTTGAATCAAGTCATGTGGGACCCGAGATTCTGCACTTCTAACCAGCTCTGATATGATACAGACGTTGCTGGTCCATGGACCACACTTTGAGCAGCGAGGGCATTGGCCTACACTGTCCAGTATTGGTAGCCACTGGCTACATGTGACTACTGAATCCTTGAAGTATTGCTAGTGTGACTGAGGAACTACATTTTCTGTTGTATTTAATTTTAGTTAATTAAAAGCCATTGAAAAAACAAAAGCAGTAGAAAATATTTTTCCAATAAACACAACTTACTATTTTGGTAAGACTATATTTCATGCAAGGAGCCCTGGTGGCACAATGGTTTAGCACTCGGCTGCTAACTGAAAGGTTGGTGGTTCGAAACCACTCAGTAGCTCCTCAGGAGAAAGACCTGGTGTCTTAGTTATCTAGTGCTGCTATAACAGAAATACTACAAGGGGATGATTTAACAAACAGAAATTTATTCTCTCACAGTGTAGGAGGCTAGAAGTCTGAATTCAGGGTGCCAGCTGCAGGAGAAAGCTTTCTCTCTCTGTCGGCTCTGGAGGAAGGCCCTTGTCATCAATCTTCCCCTGAGTCTAGGAGTTTCTTAGCACAGGGACCCAGGGTCCAAAGGACACGCTGCGCTCCCAGCTCTTCTTTCTTGGTGGTAGGAGGTCCCCCTCCTCTCTGCTTGTTTCTCTCTTTTATATCTCAAAAGAAATTGACTCAAGATACAACCTAATCCTGTAGAATGTGCCCTGCCTCATTAATATCATTGCCTCTAATCCTGCCTCATTAACATCATAGAGGTTAGGATTTACAACACATAGGATAATTACATCAGATCACAAAATGGAGGGCAACCACACAATACTGAGAACCATAGCCTAGCCAAGTTGACACAGAAATTTTGGGGGAACACAGTTCAATCCATAACACCTGGCAATCTGCTTCCATAGAGATTACAGCCTAGAAAAGTCTATAAGGTACTTCTACTCTGTCACATGGGGTCGCTGTGAGTTGAAATCAACTCAACAGCGCTTAGTAACAACATATTTCATGCAGTAGAACTGAGTTCAATTCCTGGCCAACATACCTCATGCACAGCCACCACCCATCTCTCAGTGGAGGCTTGTGTGTTGCTATGATGCTGAACAGTTTTCAGCAGAGCTTCCAGACTAAGACAGACTAGGAAGAAAGGCCCGGCAATCTACTTCCAAAAATTTGCCAATAAAAACCCTATGGATCACAATTGTCCATAATCGATCACAGTCGGTCCACACTGATCATGGGGATGGCACAGGACTGGGCAGTCTTTTATTCCACTGTGCATGGGTTGACATGAGTTGGAGGCTGACTCAATAGCAACTAACAACAACAAATATTTCATTTTAACCATAGAAAATTTTTCATCTGAACTGAGATGAGCTATAAGGTGTAAAATACACACTGAATTTCAAACACTTGGTGCTTACTACTTTGAAAAAAAGGAAGTCATATCTCATTAATAATTTGTTTATACTGATTACATGTTGAAATGATAATGTATGGATACAGTGAGTTACATAAAACATATTATTAAAATTCATTTTCACCTGTTTTATCTTGCTTTTTTAAGTGGCTACTAAAAAATTTTAAATGATATGTATATGGCTTGCAGTATATTTCTTTTGGACAGCACTAGTCTAATTCATTCGATCTCAGTCATGCACCTTTCCTTGGCTGAGCTCTGGCTTATCAACATCCCACCAACACACAAGGTCTGGACACCATACTCAAACAGACAGAGCCCGAGGTTATCAGGTGTTTCACATGAGTTTGGGGACAACGTCACATGGGTCCCTGTGTCGTTTTCACGTGGCCTGATGTCTGGACAGGTCTCCCCTAGCCTCCATCTGTAGGGCCTAGTTTGTTTTTTGTTTTATCTGTTTGTTTGTTTGTTTTGAAACATTACCTTGCAAGACTTTACAGTTTTCCCTATTCAGTTTGCTCCCAGTCCTTTCAGCCATTCTTCCTGCCGGTCAGGGTCTCCTTGCATCTTGATTCTGTCATTCAACGTCTCCCTCTTACCTTCCCAGCTTCCTCATATTTGATAAGCCTGCCTTCAACCAGGGCAGCAATTTAATTGTTGAAGGGGACAGGCCACAACTAGAGACTGATCTCTGGCCCCTAGAGCCCTGCTCCCAGGATGACAGCAGCCTGGTTATCAGCACCCCTTGGGGACTGTGCTCTTCCCACCTATCCGTGCTGTCACCCAGAATCAGCTCCTCCCTCCTATTCAGGAGGGAGAAGGAGCTGTCCACAGCGGGGCTGAAACTCCACCGCCAGGAAGCTGCGGGCCTCCGTTTCCCAGGACAGCTACAATAACAGACCACAAAGTGGGTGGATTTAAGAACAGATATTTATTTTCTTACAGTTCTGGAGGCTGGAAGTCCAAATTCGGGGTCTCAGCCATGTCAGTGCCTTTGAGGATTCTGAGGGAAAATCTGTTCCATGTGTCTCTCCTAACTTCTGGAAACGGCTGGCGATCTTCAGCTTGCAGGCGGATCCTCACATGCTGTCTTCTTCCTGTGTGTGACTCCCTTTTCGTAAGACACCACTCGGAAGGGATTAGGATTGTTGTCGTTGTCCATTGTCGTTGAGACAGCGCCAACCCATGGAAACCCCATGTATAAGGGAATAAAACGCTCCCCAGTTCTGCACCGTCTTCATGATCCTTGGTATGTTTGAGTCCATTGTTGTGACCATGGTGTCAAGCCATCTCACTGAGGTTCTTTCTCACCTTCACTGGCCCTCTACTTTCCCAAACTGATGTCCTTCTCCAGCTAATGGTCTGTCCTGATGACAGTTCAAAGTAAGTGAGTCAAAGTCATAGACAATATTCTGTGATCCACAGGGTTTTCTTTTGTTGTTGTTGTTTTGCTTTGTTTTTGTTTTTATTTTGGGGGGGGTTTCTCTTTTGGTTTTTTGTTTGTTTGGTTGGTTGGTTGGTTAGTTTTTTTTGCTTTAAAGGACAGAAATTTATCGTCTCACAGTTTTGAAGGCCAAGAAGTCCTAATGAGGGCATTGGTTCTATGGAAGGATCCTTCTTTGTTAGTAGCTCCAGGAAACACTGGTGTTCCTTTACTGTTTAAATTTGTATATATTTCCTCTTTTATATAATTTATTTTTGTTGTAGTTGTTGGAAATATAAGTGGCAGAACATACATCAGTTGAACAATTTCTACACGTACAATTCATGACACTGACTACATTCTCGAGTGTGCAAACATTCTCAGCCTCCTTCCCTAAGTGGTTCCTCTTCCATTAACATAAATTCACTGCCCCCTGAGTTTCCTATCTAATCTTTTGAGTTGCTGTTGTCAGTTTGATCCCGTATAGATAGATCTTAAAAGAGCACAATGCTCAAGGCAGATATTCTTTACTAGTGAAGCTGAACTATTGTTGGTTTTAAGATGACTTTAGAGGATGTTTTTCGTTTAAGGTATAAAGATTATCTCAGGGCAGTAGTTTCAGGAGTTCTTCCAGCCTCTACGGTTCCAGAGTGTCTAGATTCCATAAGAATTTGAAATTCTATAGTGCATTTTCTTCCTTTTAATAAAGGATTTTCTATAGAATCTTTAATCAAAATGTTCAGTAATGGTAGTCAGGCACCATCAGTTCTTCCGGTCTTATGGCAAAAGACGCAGTTGTTCATGGAGCCAATTAGCCACACATTCCATATCCTCCTCCTATTTCTGACTCTCTTTCTTTCTCTGTTGCTCCAGGTGAATAGAGACCAATTGTCTGTGTCTTGGATGGCCATTTGCAAGCTTTTAAGACCCCAGGCACTATGCAATGAACTAGGAAGTGGAACAGAAGCACTAAACACATTATTAGGCCAATTAACTGGGATGTCCCATAAAACTATGACCCTAAACCTCCAAACCAAGGAACCAAATCCCATGAGGTATTTGGTTGTACATAAACAGCTCAGCAGCTGCCTTTTTTTAATCATTGTTGTAAATATATCACACAACTTTTGACAATTCAACTTTTTACAGTTGTACAACCTACTGACAGCAATTATATTAATCGACTATCAACCCTACCCTTAATTAATGTGATTTTTACATCACATAAACCCAAACTCAGTACTCCATAAGCAATGACCCCACCACCACCACGTTTACACTCCCTCCTGCCCATGGTAACCACTAATTAACTGTGGTCTCCATATATTTGCCTGTTCTTGTCTTTTTATATAAGTGAGGTTTTACAATATTTGTCTTTTTGTGATTGATTTATTTCACCCAGCATGTCTTCACCCGTTGCTGTCAAGTCAATTCTGACTCATAGCGACTCTATAGGGCAGAGTAGAACTGCCCCATAAGGTTTCCAAGGAGCAGCCCAAGCTCTTAACCACTGTGCCACCAGGGCTCCTAATGTCTTCAAGCTCCATCCATATTTTTAATATGTATCAAGACCATTTCTCCTCCTGGCAGGGTAGGATTTCATTTCTACATATGTACCACATTTTGTTTATCCATTCATCCACTAATGAGCATTTAGGTTGTTTGTACTTTTTGGCTATTGTGCATAGTGTTGCAATGAACATGGATGTACAAGTCTCTGAGTCTCTGCTTTCAAGTCTTTAGGGTATATACCTAGGAGTGGGCTTGCTAGGTCATATGGTAGTTCTTTTTTTTAGTTTTTTGAGGAAACGCCACACTGTTTTCTACAATGGCTGTACCATTTTTCATTCCCACTAGTAGTGGATAAAGATTCTAATTTCCCCACATCTTTGCCAACATCTGTTATTTTCTATTGTTCTGTCTTAGCCATTGTCATGGATTGCATTGCGTCCCCAAAAGTATTTGTCATCTTGGTTAGGCCACGTTTCCCAGTATTTTGTGGTTGTCCTCCATTTTGTGATTTTCCTATGTGTTATAAATCGTAATCTCTGCCTGTGGTTAAAGAGGATTAGGGTGGGATATAACACCCTTACTAAGGTCACATCCCTGATTCAATATAAAGGGAGTTTCCCTATGGTGTGGCCTGCACCACCTTTTATCTTACAAGAGATAAAAAGGAAAGCAAAGCAAGCAGAGAGTTGGGAACCTCCACCACCAAGAAAGCAGTGCTAGGAGCAGATTGCATCCTTTGGACCTGAGGTTCCTGCACAGAGAAACAACTAGTCCAGGGGAAGATTGACGAGAAGAACCTTCCTCCAGAGCCGACAGGGAGAGAAAGCCTTCCCCTGGAGCTGAAGCCCTGAATTTGGACTTGTAGCCTACTAGACTGTGAGAAGATAAATTTCTCTTTGTTAGAGCCATCCACTTGTAATATTTCTGTTATAGCAGCACTAGATGACTAAGGCAGCCATCCTAATGGAAGTAAAATGATACCTCATCGTGGTTTTGATGGCTCTCTGATGGCTACTGATGTTACGCATCTTTTCATATGTTTGGTGGCCATTGAACATCCTCTTTGGTGAAATATCTATTCAAGTCCTTTCCCCATTTTATGACTGAGTTATATGTCTTTTTGTTGTTAAGTTGTCCAAGTTTTATATATATTTTGGTTATTAGATTCTTATCAGATATATGGTTTCTGAAGACAATCTCCCAGTTGGTAGATTGTCTTTTCACTTGTTTGGTAGTCGTGTGTGTGTGTGTGTGTGTTTTAGGTGAAAGTTTATAGGGCAAATTAGTTTCTCATTCAAAAATTTATATGCATACTATAACCAAAACCACACAAACTCCAGAAGATAAGCTAGATAACTGGGATCATCTAAAAAATAAACACTTACGCTCATCAAAAGACTTCACCAAAACAGAAAAAGAGAACCTACAGACTGGGAAAAAATTTTTGGAAATTACAAGTCAGACAAAGTTCTCATCTCTAAAATCTACAAGAAAATCCAACACTCTACAACAAAAAGACAAATAATCCAATTAAAAAATGGGCAAAGGAAATGAACAGACATTTCACCAAAGAAGACATTCAAGCAGCCAACAGACGCATGAGGAAAAGCTCATGATCACTAGCCATTAGAGAAATGCAAATTAAAACCACAATGAGATACCATCTCACCCCAACATTACTGGCATGAATCAAAAACACTGGAAATAACAAATGCTGGAGAGGCTGTGGGGAGATTGGAACTCTTATGCACTGCTGGTGGAATGCATAATGATAAACTGTTTTGGAAAATGATATGGGGTTTCTTTAGAAAGCTAGAAATAGAAATACCATACGATCTAGCAATCCCACTCCTCAGAATATATCCTAGAGAAATAAGAGCCGTCACACGAATAGACATATGCACACCCATGTTCATTGCAGTATTGTTCACAATAGCAAAAAGATGGAAACAATCTAGATGCCCATCAACAGATGGATGGGTAAACAAATGGTACATACACACAATGGAGTATTAAGAACAATGATGAATCTGTGAAGCATCTCATAACATGGATGAAACTGGAGGACATTATGCTGAGTGAAATAAGTCAGTCACAAAAGGACAGATATTGTATGAGACCTCCACTGTAAAAACTCATGTAAAAGTTTACACACAAAAGGAAACAATCTTTGTTGGTTACAAGGGATGGGAGAGGGAAAATCTAAATAGACAATAGGTAAGTGGTAACTTTGGTGAAGGGTAGGACAGTACACAATACTGGGGAAGCCAGCATAACTTGTACAACCTTTCATAACTGGAAAGGTTATGGAAGCTCCATAGACATATCCAAACTCCCTGAGGGACTGAATTGCTGGGCGGAGGGCTGTGGGGACCATGGTCTCAGGGAACATCTAGCTCAATAGGCATAACACAGTTTATAAAGAAAATGTTCTATATTCTACCTTGGTGAGTAGCGTCTGGGGTCTTAAAAGCCTGTGAGCAGCTATCCAAGATACTCCACTGGTCCCACCCCTTCGGGAGCAAGGGAGAATGAAGAGAACAGGATACAAGGGAAAGATTAGTCCGAAGGACTAACGGACCACAACTACCACAGCCTCCACCAGACTGAGTTCAGTACAACTAGATGGTGCCTGGCTACCACCACTGACTGCTCTGACGGGGATTGCAACAGAGGGTCCTGGACAGAGCTGGAGAAAAATGTAGAACAAAATTCTAACTGACAAAAAAAGACCAGAATACTGGCCTGACAGAGACTGGAGAAATCCCGAGAGTATGGCCGCCAGGCACCCTTTTAGCTCTGTAATAAAGTCACTCCTGAGGTTCACCATTCAGCCAAAGATTAGACAGACCCATAAAACAAAATGAGACTAATGGGGTACAACAGTCCAGGGACAAGGACTAGAAGGCAGGAGGGGACAGGAAAGCTGGTAATAGGGAACCCAAGGTTGAGAAGGGACAGTGTTGACATGTCATGGGGTTGTTAACCATTGTCATAAAACAGTATGTATACTAACTATTTAATGAGAAACTATTTGTTCTCTAAATCTTCATCTAAAGTACAATTTAAAAAAAAAAGTACAAAAAAAATTTATATGCAAATTGTTTTGTGACATTGGTTGCAATCCCCGCAGTGTGTCAGCACTCTCCCCCCTTCCCTTGACACCCCAGGTTCCCCGTGTCCGTTCATCCAGTTTTCTTGTCCCTCCCTGCCTTTTTATCCTTGCTGTTGGGCAGGTGTTGCCATTTGGTCTCGTATACTTGATTGAACTAGGATAAGATGCTCATTCCTCACCTGTGTTATTGTTTGTTTTATAAGTCTGTCTAATCTTTTGCTGAAAGGTGGACTTTGAGAGTGTTTTCAGTTCTGAGGTAGCAGAGTGTCTTCAGGCCATAGTCTCTAGGGTTCCTCCAGTATCTCAGACCAGTAAATCTAGTCTTTTTTTGTGAATTTGAATTTTGTTCTACATTTTTCTCCTACTCTGTTAGTAACCCTCTATTGTGATCCCTGTCAGAGTGGTTTTTGGTGATAGTTGGGTACCATCTAGTACTTCTGGACTCAGGCTGGCAGAGACTGTGGTTCATGTGGTCCATTAGTCCTTTGGACTAATATTTTCCTTGTGTCTTTGGTTTTCTTCATTCTCCTTTTGCTCCAAATGTGATAGGACCAGTAGATATATTTTAGATGGCCGCTTGCAAGCTTTTAAGACCCCAGTCGCCACTCATCAAAGTAAGACATAGAACATTTTCTTTATGAACTATGTTATGCCAATTGACCTTGATGTCCCCCAAGACCATGGTACCCAGAAACTCAGTCCCTAAATGTGTTTGGGTGTGTTTAGGAAACTTCTATGGCCTTGCCTTTGTCAAGTTGTGCTCATTTCCCCTGTATCGTGTGTTCTTTCCTTTCATCAAAGTTAACAATTGTCTACTATCTAGTTAGTGATTTCCCCTCCCCAACCCTCCTCTTCCTCATAACCATCAAAGATTCTTTTTTTCTGTGTGTAAACCTTGTCTTGGGTTTTTACAATAGTGGTCTCATACAATATTTGTCCTTTTGTGATTGACTTATTTCACTCAGCATAAAGCCCTCCAGATTCATCCATGTTGTGAGATGTTTCATGGATTCATCATTGTTCTTTATCCTTGTATAGTATTGCACAGTGTGTGTGTACCATAATTTCTTGATCTATTCATCTGTTGATGGCACTTAGGTTGTTTCCATCTTTTTGCTACTGTGAATAATGCTGCAATGAACACGGGTATGCATATACCTATTCATGTGGGGAAAAAAAACAAATCCATTGCCGTCGAGTCGATTCCAACTCATAGCGACCCTAAAGGACAGAGTAGAGCTGCTCCATAGGGTTTCCAAGGAGCACCTGGTGGATTTGAACTTCTGACCTTTTGGTTAGCAGCTGAACTCTTAACCACTACACCACCAGGGTTTCCAAATTTCTCTAGGATATATTCCTAGGAGTGGTATTGCTGGATTGTATGGTATTTCTATTTCTAGCTTTTTAAGGAAGTGCCACATCGTTTTCCATAGTGGTGGTACCAATTTACATTCCCACCAGCTGTGAATAAGAGTTCCAGTCTCCCCACGACCTCTCCAACAGTTGTTATTTTCTGTTTTGTTTTGTTTTTTTTTTTTTTTGATTAGTGCCAGTAATGTCGGGTTGAGATGGTATTTCATTGTAGTTTTGATTTGCGTTTCTCTAATGGTTAATGATCGCAAGCATTTCCTCATGTGTCTGTTAGCCACTCGAATATCTTCTTTGGTGAGGTGACTGTTCATATCCTTTGCCCATTTTTTAATTGGGTCATTATTTGTCTTTTTGTTGTTGAGGTGCTGAAGTATTCTATAGATTTTACAGATTAGACCTTTTTGAATACATCAAGGCCAATTTTTTTTTCCCAGTCTGTAGGTTCTCTTTTCACTCTTGGTGAAGTCTTTTCATGAGCGTAAGTTTTTAATTTTTAGGCGCTCCCAGTTATCTGGTTTGTCTTATGGTGTTTGCGCATTATCAGCTATGGTTTGTATTGTATTTATGCTATGTATTAGAGCCTGTCTTAGTCATCTAGTGCTGCTATAATAGAAATACCGCAAGTGGATGGCTTTAACAAAGAGAAGTTTATTCTCTCACAGTCGAGTAGACTACAAGTCCAAATTCATGGCATGAGCTCCAAGGGAACGCTTTCTCTGTCTGCTCTGGAAGAAGGTCCATGTCATCAATCTTCCCTTGGTCTGGGAGCTTCTCTGCACAGGTGTTACAAACCCACCCTAATCCTCTTTAACATAAAATTATAATCACAAAATAGAGGACAACCACACAATACTGGGAATCATGGCCTAACCAAGTTGACACATATTTTTGAGGATACAATTCAATCCATGACAAAGGGTATCCAAATTGGAAAGGAAGAAGTAAAGCTATCCCTATTTGCAGATGATATGATTCTATACTTAGTGAACCCTAAAGATTCCACAAGAAAACTACCGGAACTAATAGAAAGATTCAGCAGAGTGGCAGGATACAAGATCAACATATAAATATCATTTGGATTCCTATACACCAACAAAGAGAACTTCAAAAACAAAATCAGGAAAACAATACCCTTTATAATAGCCCCTAAAAAGATAAAATACTTAGGAATAAATCTAACCAGGGATGTAAAAGACTTATACAAAGAAAACTACACAACAGTATTGCAAGAAACTAAAAGAGACCTACAGTTATGAAAAAACGTACCATGCTCATGGATAGGAAGACTCAACATTCTGAAATGTCAATTCTACCCAAAGGGATCTACAGATATAATGCAATCTCAACCCAAATACCAACAGCATTCTTTAACGAGATGAAAAACTAATCACCAACTTTATACGGAAAGGAAAGAGGCCCGGCCCCAGATAAGTAAAGCATTACTCAAGAAGAAGAACAAAGTAGGAGACCTCACACTACCTGATCTCAGAACCTGCTATACAGCCATGGTAGTCAAAACAGCCAGTACTGGTACAAAGACCAATGAAACAGAATCGAGAACCCAGACATAAATCCATCCACCTATAGTCAACTGATCTTTGACAAAGAACCAAAGTCTATTAAATGGGGGAAAAGACAGTCTTTTTAACAAATGGTGCTGGCAAAACTGGATGACCATCTGTAAAAAAATGAAATAAGACCCATACCTCACACCACACACAATGACTAACTCAAAATGGATCAAAGACCTAAATATAAAACTTGAAATGATAAGATTATGGATGAAAAAATAAGGGGCCCTGTCATGATGTCCCCCAGAAATGTGTGTTATGAGTTTGGCTGGGTCATGATTCCCAGTATTGTATGGTTGTCCCCCATTTTGTGATTGTAATTTTATGTTAAAGAGGATTAGGGTGGGATTGTAACACCCTTACCCAGGTCACATCCCTGATCCAATGTAAAGGGAGTTTCCCTGGGATGTGGCCTACACCACCTTTTATCTCTCAAGAGATAAAAAGGGGAGAGAAACGAAGAGAGAGGCATGGGAAACTCATACCACCAAGAAAGCAGTGCTGGGAGCAGAGCATGTCCTTTGGACCAGGGTTCCTGTGCAGAGAAGCTCCTAGTCCAGGGGAAGATCGATGACAAGGACCTTCCTCCAGAGCTGACAGAGAGAGAAAGCATTCCCCTGGAGCTGGTGCCCTGAATTTGGACTTCCAGCCTACTAGACTGTGAGAAAATAAATTTCTCTTTGTTAAAGTCATCCACTTGTGGTATTTCTATTATAGCAGCACTAGATGGCTAGGACACCCTTTATTTCTTTTTCTTGCTCTAGCTAGGACTTCCAGTGCAGCATTAAGTAGGAGTGGTAATAAAGGGCATCCTTGTCTTGTTTCAGTTCTCAGGGGGAATGTTATCAGCTTCTCTTCATTGAGAATGAGGTTGGCTGTTGGTTTTGTATAGATGCCCTTTGTTTTGTTGAGGAATTTCCCTTCTATTCTTATTTTATTGAGAGTTTTTATCAGAAATGAGTGTTGGACTGTATCAAATGCATTTTCTGCATCGATTGAGATGATCATGTGATTCTTTTCTTTTGTTCTGTTTATGTGATGGATTATGTTGATTGATTTTCTAATGTTGAACCATCTTTGCATACCTGGTATGAATCCCACTTAGTTGTGGTGTAGTATTTTTTTGAAAATGCTGAATTCCGTTAGTTATAATTTTGTTAAGAATTTTTGCATCTATATTCATGAGAGATATTGGTCTGTAATTTCCTTTTTGGGGGGTATTTTTGCCTGGGTTTGGTATCAGGATTATACTGGCTTTATAGAATGAATTCAGGAGTATTCCTTCCTTGTCTATGCTCTGAAATAGCTTGAGTAGAACTGGTGTGAGCTCTTCTCTGAATGTTTGGTAGAATTCTCCAGTGAACCCATTTGGACCAGGTCTTTTTTTGTTGTTGTTGGGCTTTTTTTTAATTACCTCTTCAATCTCTTCTCTTGTTATGGGTCTGTCTGTTCAGATTTTCTATCCTAGTTTGTTTTAGTATAGGTAGGTAGTGTGTGTGTGTTTCTAGATATTTGTCCACTTCATCTAGGTTCTAAAGTTTGTTGAAGAACAATTTTTCATAGTGTTCTGTTATGATCCTTTTTATTTCCTTTGGGTCTGTTGTAATGTCCCCCGTCTCATTTCTTATGTGGGTTATTTGCTTCCTCTCCTGTTTTTCTTAGTCAGTTTGGGCACTAGTTTATCAATTTTGTTGATCTTTTAAAAGAACCAACTTTTGGTCTTGTTGATTCTATTGTTTTTCTGTTCTCTGTTTCATTTATTGGAGCCCTGGTGTGCAGTGGTTAAGAGCTTGACTGCTAACAAAAAGGTTGGCAGTTGGAAACCAGGAGCTGCTCCTTGGAAACCCTATGGGGAAGTTCTAATCTGTCTATAGGGTCGCTATGAGTAAGAATCAACTCAATGACATCAGGTTTAGTTTGGATTATTTCATTTATTTCTGCTCTAATCTTTATTATTTCCTTTCTTCTGGTTCCTCTGGGCTTCTTTTGCTGTTATCTTCTAGTTGTTTGAGTTGTAGGGCTAACATTTTTATTTTGGTCCATTCTTCTTTTTTGATGTGTGCGTTTTTTGCTATAAATTGACCTCAGAGCACTGCATTTGCTGTGTCCCAAGGGTTTTGGTATGATGTGTTTTCATTTTCATTTGATTCCAGGAATTTTTTTATTCTTATTTTTATTTCTTCTATTACCCAGTAGTTTTTAATCAAAGTGTTATTCAGTTTCCATGTAATTGATTTTTTTTTCCTTTGATCTTCCTATTACTGATTTCTGCATTTACAGCATTGTGATCAGAAAGAATGCTTTGTATTATTTCCATGTTTTGGATTTTATTGAGGGCTACTTTGTGGTCTAAAATGTGGTCTATTCTGGAGGATGTTCCATGTGCATTGGAAAAGAATGTATACTTTGCTGCTACTGGGTGGAGTGTTCTCTATATGTCCACAAGCCAACAGAGACAGAAAGCCTTCCCCTGGAGCTGATGCCCTGACTTGTAGCCTACTAGACAGAAAAATTCTCTTTGTTGAAGTCATCCACTTGTGGTATTTCTGTTATAGCAGCACTACTTGACTAAGACAGATGGCTAAGATTTGAAAAAACAGAAAATAACAAATGTTAGTGAGGATATAGGGAAATTGGAACCCTTATCCATTGCTGGTGGGAGTGCAAAATGGTACAGTTGCTGTGGAAAACAGTGTGGTGGTTCCCAAAAAAACTAAAAATAGAACTACTATATGACCCAGCAATTCCACTCCTAGGTATAGGTGCAAAAGACTTGAAAGCAGAGACTCAGACAGAGACTTATACACTAATATTCACCGCAGCACTATTCACAATAGCTGAAAGGTGGAAACAACCTAAACACCCATCAACAGATGAAAAGACAAACAAAATGTGGTACACACATACAATGAAATCCTACTCAGCCAGTAGGAGAAATGAAGTCTTGGTACATGCTACAGTGTGGATGGAGCTTGAAGACATTATGCTGTGTGAATAAACCAATCACAAAAAGACAAATATTGTATACCACCACTTATATAAAAAGACAAGACAAGGCAAATGTATAGAGACCAAAGTTTATTAGTAGTTACCATGTGTGAGGGCTGGAGAAAAGGGGGGTTAACGGCAATGGAAAAATCACATTGATTAAGGGTAGGGCTGCACAGCCAATTATTGTAAGTGCTGTCAAAAAGTTGTACACCTGTAAAAAGCTGAATTGGCAAAAGTTGTGTGATAGATATATTTACAACAAAAAAAAAAAAAGAGTAGCTTCTGAGGCTGCTTCTCCACAACCAAACACCTCATGGGATTTGGTTCTTTGGTTGGAGGTTTAGGGCCATGGTTTCATGGAACATCCCAGTTAATTGGCCTAATAACATTTAGTGCTTGTGTTCTACTTCCTAGTTCATTGTGTAGTGCCTGGGGTCTTAAAAGCTTGCAAGGCCATCCAAGGCATAGACAATTGGTCTCTATTCACCTGCAGCAACAGAGGAAGAAGGAAAGTCAGGAATAGGAGAAGGAAATGGAATGTGTGGCTAATTGCCTCCATGAACAACTGCCTCCTTTGCCATGAGACCAGAAGAACTGAATGATGCCCATCTACCATTATTGAACAGTTTAATCAAGGATTCCATAGAAGAATTCTGATCAAAAGGAGGAAAATGAAGAAAAGAATTCAAATTATCATGGACTGTAGACTTTCTGGAGCCATGTAGGGTAGATGAACCCCTAAAACTATTGCCCTGAGATAATCTTTGAACCTTGAACAAAAATATCCTTGAAGTTTTCTTAAAACCAAACAATAGTTTGCCTTGAGCATTACGATCTTTTAAGAACTATCTAGTAAAAAAGGTCTGCCTTGAGCATTAAGCTCTTTTAAGAACTGTCTATATGGTATCAGATTTACAACAGCAACCTGAAAGATTGGATGGGAATCTTAGGGAGCAGTGAGTTTATGTTAACGAGGGAGAAACAACTCAGAAAAGGAAGGTGAGAATTGTTACACAACTCAAAAAATGTAATCAATGTCACTAAATTGCACTTGTAGAAACTATTGAATTAATGTATGTTTTGTTGTGTATATTCTCAAAAACAACAGCAGAATAAATAAAATTCAAAGAAAAAAAAATCTGCTGACCATAGATGTGCAGGTTTATTTCTGGGCTCTCAATTATATTCCATTAGTCTCTGTCTGTATCTATTGTTATACCAGTACCAGACTGTTTTGATTACTCTAGCCATATATGTTTTAAAATTAGGAAGTGTGAGTCCTGCTGCTTTGTTCTTCTCTTTCAGCATTGCTTTAGCTATTCAGGGCCCCTTTCCATTCCATATAAAGTTGAGGACTTGTTTTTCCATTTCTGTAAAGAAGGCTTTTGGAATTTTGATCAGGATTGCATTGAATCTATACATCACTCTGGGTAGTATTGACATCTTAACAACATTAAGTCTTTCAATCCATGAACACAGAATGTATTTCCATTTATTTAAGTCTTCCTTAATATCTTTCAGCAGTGTTTTATAATTTTCATTGTATAAATCTTTCTCATCCCTGGTTAAATTTGTTCCTAGTCATTTTATTCTCTTATATGCTATTGTAAATGGAATTGTTTCCCTAATTTCCCTTTCATATTTCTCATTGTGGTGTATAGAAATGCAACTGATTTTTGTTTGTTGACCTTGTAACCTGCAAGTTTGCCAAATTTCTATATTAGCTCTAGAAGCTTTCTAGTGGACTCTTTGGGGTTTTCTTATATAAAGGATCTTGTCATCTGAGAATAGAGATAATTTTTCTTCTTCTTTTCCAATTTGAATACCTTTATTTCTTTTTCTGGTCTTATTGCTCTGGCTAGGACTTGTAATGCAATATTGAACAGAAGTGGTAAGAGCTGTCACCCTTGTGTTGTTCCTGATTTCAAGAGGAAAGCTCTCAATCTTTCTCATTAAGTATAATGTTGGCTGTTGGCTGTTGGCTTTTCATATATTCCCTGAATCATATTGAGGAACTTCCCTTCTATTCCAATCTTCTTGAGGGTTTTCATTAAGAAAGGTGTTGGATTTTATCAAATGCTTTTTCTGCATCCACAGATGTGATCATGTGGTTCTTTTCCTTTGTTTTATTGATATGGTGTATTACGTTGATTGATTTTCTAATGTTGAACTATCCCTGCATTCCTGGAATAAATCCCATTTGGTCATAGTGTGTGGATCCATAGGGTTTTCGCTGGCTAATTTTCAAAAGTAGATCTCCAGGCCTTTCTTCTTAGTCTGTCTTAGTCTGAAAGCTCTATTGAAACCTGTTCACCATGGGTGATCCTGCTGGTATTTGAAATACTAATGGCATAGCTTCCAGGATCACAGCAGCACACAAGGCACCACAGTATGACAAAATGATAGACGGGTTGTTGGGTATTAAAATTAGGACCTACCTTATGCTGGTATGATCTTATTTAACTTAATTGATAACAAAAGAAAAACTTTATTTCCAAACAAGCTCACGTTACACAGTTAGGACTTCAACGTATCTTTCGGGACACAATTCAATCCATAACACTGCCCTAGGGAAATAACTGTGGATGTACATAAAAATAGACATACAAGGAAGTTCATTACAGTGCTGCTTATAATAGCAAATAGTGAGGAACAACTTATGATGTCTACAGTCAGGAACTGGTTAAAAGAGGGTACAAGTCCACCTGCCCAATAATTCAGTCCCTTAGAGTTTGGATGTGTCTATGGAGCTTCCACAACCTTGCCTTGGTCAAGCTGTGCCGACCTCCCCAGTATTGTGTACTGTCTTACCCTCACCATAGTTACCACCCTGAACGTGCCCGATCCCTCTTCTCTTATATTTTCTGAGCACTGCTGTTATGGTCTAATGGAAAGTGCATGGTTTCTGGGAATAGACAGAGCTGTGTTTGAACCCTACCGCTAATACTTACTAGCTGTGTGACCTTGGGAAAGTTACCTAAATTCTCTGAACCTCTATTTCCTCAACTGTAAATAAATTGCCATGAAGATCAACAGAGACAGTAAATGCACACAATTAAAACTCTTGGTGCCTAGCACCGAGATGTCCCTAAAATTGTATCGAGTAACCCTGTTATGGGTGCTGCTGTTACACCCATCGATGGAACATCTCTCCTGCCCCCAAGCCGAGAAGGATCCTTCTTATATAAACCAAACTAAATCCATTGCCATTGAGTTAATTCCAGGTCTTTCTCCTGTGAAGCCTCTGGGTGGGTTCAAACCACCAAACTTTCGGTTAGCAGCTGAAGGCTAAACCATTATGCCACCAGGCCTCCTTTGCTGAAATTCTACTTACCCCTTTATAAAGCTTGGCTCAAAAACCCGGACATCGAGCTAACTCAGAACTCAGGCTACTCTTAAAGTCTACCTTTCAGTCAAAGATTAGACAGGCCTAGAAAACAAACACTAACACATGTGAGGAACATGCTTCTTAGTGTAATCAACTATATGAGACCAAATAGGCAACACCTGCCCAAAAGCAAAGAGGGCAGGAAGGGACAGGAAAACTGGAAGAATGGACACGGACACGGCGAACCCAGGGTGGAAAGGGAAAGGGGGAGAGTGCTGACACAATGTGGGGATTGCAACCAGTGTCACAAAACAATTTGTGTATAAATTTTTGAATGAGAAACTAATTTGCACTGTAAACTTACACCTAAAGCACAATAGAAATTTTTTAAATCCTTTCTCCATGAAGCTGCAGCAAAAATAGAAATCCTTAAGTAATACACATATTAAAGATTTAACATAAAGTAGATGTGTATTTGAAAAGTCAAGGTTTTACTTATTTCCACAAATACCAAAATAGCACTGTTTACTTCTCCATCAAGACTCTCGAAGCCAGGCTGGACTCTTCCAGCCTTCCGGGGCTAAGCAGACTGGTGCCCTTGCCCCTCCGTGGTCCCTTTCCCTGGGATCCTACTCCTTCAGTTTAATTGTCCCAAAATGGGAAAATGATTCAGTGTATTAGAGTACCACAATACAATGGGATATAGTAGCATAAAGAAATAGTATTACAGCATAAAAAGCAGAATACAAAACTGTGTGAAGTAGAACCTAAAATGTAAATAAGATAGATCACTAAGTAGATGACAAAGACTGGCAGGAAATCTACTAAGACACTGATACTTGGTGTCTTTTCCCAGTGGGACAAGAGGTGATTTTTTTTTTTTTGTCTTTCTATTCTTCTGTATTTTTAAAATTTTCCATTTGTAGGTATTCCTTTCATAAATGAAAAAGTTTTATTTTGTTTTTTTAATTGTGAAAATCACATAAAAAACCACAGGCAAACTAATCTCTTAAGTAAAACTCCATTTAGTTACCATTCGTTCTCTGTTTCCCAACCTCCCCCCTCAAAAGAAAAAAAAAAAAGGTTTTGGATAAAGATATCTATACTTACTTCCTCCACTTTCCTCATTCGTAATTCCGGCTTCCCTCACACTCTGGCTGTCCTCCACAACACCCCCTAGAAAGCTCCTCTGGAACATTGCAATTTCTGATCCTCTACATCAGAAAACACTGCTGAGCACCATTCACTTTTTTTAATGGAAATTTTCATTATATATATACACACACGCACACATATACACACACACATATATATATACACACACATATACACACACACATATATACACACACATACACACACACAAATACATACACACACACACATATATATACACACATACAGAGTCATGCACCACATAACGTCCATTCGGGCAACAGCCAATCAAATATACATCTGTGGTGGCATATGGCTTTGCTAAGTATATAAAATGTATACGGCTAAGTATATTACAGCTAAGTACATACGCTTGTCTAGACCCAGGAAGAAACTAGACCCAGGAAGAAAGCAGCAGAGGGAGGAGGAAGGAAGAGAGAGAGGGAGGCAGGGAGTCCCATGCAGATGTGGGGATAAGTCTTTGGAGGTCAGTGAACCTCCATAACTCATGCTGAGTGGTTGAACGGCTGCCTCACTTGGCTGGAAACTCCTCAGCCTGCTCATGGCCCAGTGAGCGGCTGTTCTTCCAAATCGGGCTAGTGTAGTCAGGCTCCGGTGGGATGTGGGGCTCAGGAAGGCAGGAGCACTGGGGAAGGGACCAAGAGGCAGGGGCTGCAGGAGGGCTAGGAAAGGGCATGGAGTGGGGAATCCAAAGCCAGAGATGAGGAATCGAGAGGTGCTCTGGCGAACTCATTGAATTGGGGGAACTGGAGAGGGGAACAGAAGCTAAGGAAGCGTATATACTTTGCTAAGTAATACAGTGTTCACGCAACATACCAATCACACAGTGTCCTATTTCACAGAACGTATCGTGGACATTAAGTGATGCATGAGTGTATATATGTGTGTGTGTATATACATATATTTTTTAAGTAGAGCTATAGTGGCGTACTGGTTAAGAGTTGGACTGCTAACCAAAAGGTTGGCAGTTCGAACCCACAAGCTGCTCCTTGGAAACACTATGAGGCAGCTCTGTCCTATAGGGTTGCCATGAGTCAGAATCGACTGGATGGCAATGGGTCAATTAATATAATCAAGAAGCCCTGGTGGCGCAGTGGTTAAAGCAATCGCCTGCTAACCAAAATGTCAGCAGTTCAAACCCGCCAGCCACTCCTGGGAGTAAAGACCTGGTGATCTGCTCCTGTAAAGATTACAGCCTATAAGGCCACTCTACTCTGTCATATAGGGTCGCTGTAGTCGGAATAGACTCAACAGCACACAACACAACAGAATAATATACTGTGCACTGCCAGAAAGAATAAACAAAGCAATCTTACAAGAAATACAACCAGAATGCTCCTTAGAAGCTATGATGGCAAGATTTCAGCTCACCTACTTTGGACACATCATCAGAAAAGACAGAGTTCTAGAAAAGGACATTATGCTTGGTAAAGTAGAGGGCCAATAAAAACAAAAGAAACCCTCAATGGGACAGACTGACATGATAGCCACAACAATGGATTCAAACATACAAACGATCATGAATATGGTGCAGGGTGGGGCAACGTTTCATTCTGTTATACGTAAGGTCACCATGAGTCGGAGTGGCCTCAACAGCAAGTAGCAACAACAATACTATAATGAACTCCTATGAGCCCATCTTGGTCCCTGGGTTTTGCAAATGGTTTGCACTCACCTACTAACCTAGAGATCGGTGGTTGGAACCCAACCAACGGCACAACAGCAGGAAGGCCTGGCAATCTGTTTCCAAGAAAACGCTATAGAGTAGTTCTACTCTGTAACATATAGGGTCACCATGAGTGACAATCAACTCAACAGCAACTGATTTGGCTTGGTTTTATAAGCCCAACACCCAGCATCCACCAATCAACTCATGGCCAATCTTGTTGCATCTATATCCCACCCACTTCTCCTCACCTGGTTATTTTTCAAGTGCGATTTTCTAAAAGTTTCTTTTTTTTTTTTTTTTCTAATTTTAGGAGACACAGAAGAACATTGTGGAAGATACAGAAATTCAGAAAAGTAGCACAAGTAGTCAGTATATTTACTTTTTGTAGTAAATGACAAATAAAAAAACAACTCAAATCAGCTTAACTGGCTCATGTAATGAGGAAATCCAAATGGAATGCAATAGCTTCAGGTATGGTGGGTTCTGGGAATTCAAACAATGTCACCCAGGTGACAATTCACCTTTGAATTATAGTGTTGGTGAAGAATATTGAATACACCATGGAATGCCAGAAGAACAAACAAAACTATCTTGGAAGAAGTACAGCCAGAAAGCTCCTTAGAAGTAAGGATGATAAGACTTCCTCTCACATACTTTGGACATGTTACAGGAGGGACCAGTCCCTGGAGAAGGACATCATGCTTGGTAAAGTAGAGGGTCAGTGAAAAAGAGGAAGATCCTCAATGAGATGGACTGACACAGTGGCTGCAACAATGGATAGAACATAGCAACGATTGTGAGGATAGCTAAGAACAGGGCAGTGTTTCGTTCTGTTGTACATACAAGGTCGCTATCAGTCAGAACCAACTCGACGGCACTTAACAACTGCACCTGGGTCATATATTGAGGGAGGACAGACAAATATTCTGGCTGCACAGTCCACTACAAATAGCCAGAAGCAAAATGATGGCCCATATTCCCATTACTCAAAATAATCATACTTGATATTTTGATGTGTTTTCTTCCAGTATCTTTTCCATACACATTTACCCTGCTCACATGTAAATTTTAAACCAAGTCAGATATTGCACCCTAGAAAATACAATAAAGACATGGATATATTTTCATTGGCTTCATCACCATAAGAAACCACTGTACTGACACGTCACTCACAGTCCTTGCAGGTAGATGTCCAGGAGGGCATGTCTGTAATACCTGCTCAGACTCTCTAAAGCTGTCATTCTACAGTGACAGCATTGTCCAATAGAACTTTCTGCAATGATGAAAATGTGCGCTGTCTTAGGCTGGGTTCTCTAGAGGAGCAAAACCAGCAAAGCACATAAATATACAGAAAGAGAGATTTATATCAAAGAAACGGCTCACGTGAGTGTAGAGGTTGGAACATCCCAAGCCTGCGGATTAGGATAGAGGTTTCTCCTGATTCACGTAGCCACAGGGGCTGGTGAACCCAAGATCAGCAGGTCCGAAAGCAGGGCTCTTGCTCACAGGCTCTGAAGATCAACGAAGCCCAAGATTGGCAGGCAAGATCGAAAGGCTTCTCCCAATTCACGTAGCCTCAGGGGCTGGTGTACCCAAGATCGTGAGGTCAGTGACCAGGGCTCTGCTCACAGGCTGTGAAGATCAACGAATCCCAAGGTCAGCAGATAAGCTGATAGCTCAAGTCCGAAGAATCAGAGGTCAGACGAACAGGAGGCAGCTGCAGGATCCAGAGCAAGCAAAAAGCCAGAACATCTGCTTATATTCAGATGCGGGCCACACCCCCAAAGAAACTCCCTTTCAACTGATTGGCTCCCCACAGAAGACTCAATCATGGGCCCAGCCAAGTTGACACACAATCTTAACCATCACATGTGCTATACAATCTGGTAGCCATTAGCCACATATGGTTGCATTTGTGTCTAGTGTGACTGATGAACTGAATTTTTAGTTTTATTTAATTTTAAATAATTTAAAATTTTTAACAGCTTTATTGAGATATAATTACATGTCATACATTCCAACCTTTTAAAGTGTACAATTCAGTGGTTCTTTAGTATATTACAGAGTGTGAAACCATCGCCACTATCTAATTTGAGAGAGTTTTCAACACCCCATATCCATTACCAGTCACTCCCCATTCCCTCCTTCCCCCAGCCTCTGGAAAACATTAATCTACTTTCTGTGGATTTATCTGTTCTGGACATTTAATATAAATTGTATCATACAATATGTGATCTTTTGTGACTAGTTTCTTTTGCTTAGCATAATGTTTTCAAAGTCCAACCATGTCGATGTATACCTGTTGCTGTCAAGTCATTCTGACTCATAGCAACCCTATAGGATAGAGTAGAACTGCCCCATAGGGTTTCCTAGGCTGTAATCTTTACAGAAGCAGACTGCCACATCTTTCTCCCATGGAGTGGCTTAACTACTGCACCACCAGGGCTCCTTTGTTCATACATATTGATGTATGAAGCATATTAAATGATGGTTGTATGTTGAAGTATGTATCAGTACTTCATTCCTTTTTATTGCCAGGTAATATTCCATTGTATAGATATACTGTATTTTGTTTATCTGTTCATCAGTTAATGGATATTTGGGTTTTTTCTACTTCTTGGCTATTGTGAATAATTCTGTTTCTATGAACAGTTTTGTGTGGACCTATGTTCATTTCTCTTGTATATATACCTAGGAGTGGAATTTCTGGGTCATCCAGCAACTCCACGTGTAACATTTTAAGGAACTTCCAAACTGTTTTCCAAGGTGGCTACACCATTTTACAATCCCACCAACAATGCATGAGGGTTTAAATTTCTCCACGTCCTTGCCAACACTTGTTATCATCTGTCTTTTTTATTTTAGCCATACTAGTGGGTATGACCATGAGTCAGAATTGACTAGATAGCAATTGTTTTGTTTTGTTTCTTTTAAAGTGGGTATAAAGTGGTATCTCATTATGCTTTTTATTGTGTATCCCTAATGACTAATGATGTTGAGCATCTTTTTATGTGCTTATTGGCCATTTGCACATCTTCTTTGAAGAAATGTTCTCTTAGTCATCTAGTGCTGCTACAACAGAAATACCCCAAGCGGATGGCTTTAACAAAGAGAAATTTATTTCTTCACAGTAAAGTAGACTAAAAGTCCAAATTCAGGGCATCAGTTCCAGGGGAAGGCTTTCTCTCTCTGTCGGCCTTCTCATCAATGATCCCCTGGACTAGGAGCTTCTCTGTGCAGGGACCCTGGGTCCAAAGGACATGCTCTGCTCCTGGTACTGCTTTCTTGGTGGTATTAGGTCCCCTTGTCTCTCTGCTCACTTCTGTCTTTTACATGTCAAGAGATTGCCTCAGGACACAATCTAATCTTGTAGAGAGTCCTGACTTACTAACACAACTGCCACTCATCCTCCCTCATTAACATCACAGAGGCAGGATTTACATCATATAGGAAAATCACACAACACCAGGAATCATGGCCCAGCCAAACTGATACGCACATTTTTGGGGGGACAAAATTCAATCTATGACAAATGTTTATTCACATCCTTTGCCCATTTTTTAATTGGATTATTTATCTTTCCATTGTTAAGTTGTAAGAGTTCTGTATATATTGTGAATACAAGTCTCTTATCACATATATGATCTGTGAATATTTTCTCCCATTGTGTTGGTTGTCTTTTCATTAGTGTCTTTTGAAGCACAAGAGTTTTTCATTTTTATGAAGTCCGAATTATCGATTTTTTCTGTTGTCACTTTTGGTGTCATGTCTAAGAAACCATTGCCTAATTAAATCATGAAGATTTAACCCTATGTTCTTTCTAAGAGTTTTATAGTTTTAGATTTTGTATTTAGGTCTACGATCCATTTTGAGTTAATTTTTGTATGGTGTGAAGTAGGGGTCCAACTTCATTCTTTTGCATGTGGATCTCCAAATGTCCCAGCACCATTTGTGGAAAAGACTATTCTTTTCCACTGAATTGTCTTGGCACCCTTGTGGAAAACCAATTGACCATAAACGTGAGGGTTTGTTTCTGATTTTCAATTCACAATTCTATTCCATTGGTCTATATGTCTATCCTTATGACAGTACCACACAGTCTTCACTACTGTAAGTTTGTAGTAAGTTTTTTAATTAGGAAATGTGAGACCTTCAACTTTGTTCTTTTTCAAGATTGTTTTGGCTATTCTAGGTCCCTTGCATTCCCGTATGAATTTTAGGATTAGCTCGTCAATTTATGCACACTTACATAAAAAAAAAGCCAGCTAGGATTCTGATAGAGATGGCATTGAATCTGTAAATCTTTCAGTATGTATCTCTAAAAGATTAGGATTTTTTAAAACATGAACACAACAACAAACATTCAAAAATTCACAATTATTTTTTAATATCATCAAATACCCAGTCAGTGATCAGCATTCATCATGGGCTCAGATGAATGTGTTCTCCTGATCTCCTGCTACATCTCAGAGCACTCTCCTCTTTCTATGGGATATAAATCTGTCCTAAACCTTCTCAAAAGATGTCTCTCTTCCCCAAAACTCTATCTTCAACTCCCTGGTCTTCTCTCTTCACATTCTCTCAAGCAGCTTATCTTCTCCTATTGTTGCTAGGTGCTGTCAGAGTCAATTTTGAATCCTAGGGGTAAAAATCAGCTGAGTATAGGCATATATTGTAGGACCTCACTTATATAAAAAGACAATAAAAGGCAAATGTATAGAGACCAAGATTTATTAGTGGTTACCAGGGGTGGAAAGGAGGGAGAAAGGAGGGTCATTGCTTATGGAGTACTGAGTTCATGGTTATGGAAAAATCGCATTGATTAAGGGTATAGTAGCACAGCTTATTGTTGTAAGTGCTGTTAATAAGTTGTACATCTGTAAAAAGTTGAATTGGCAAAAGTTGTGTGATCGACATATTTACAGCAAAGACAAAAAATAATAATGAGTAGCTGCTGAAGTTGCTTATGTACAACCAAATACCTCGTGGTACTTGTTTACTTGGTTTGGAGGTTGAGGGTCATGATTTCATGGGACATCCTGATTAGTTGGCCTAATAATGCATTTAGTGCTTCTGTTCTACCTCTTAATTCATTGTGTAGTGTCTGGGGTCTTAAAAGCTTGTAAACGGCCATCCAAGACACAGACAATTGGTCTCTATTCTCCTGGAGCAATAGAGTAAGAAAGAGATTTAGGAATAGGAGAAGGAAGTGGAATTTGTGGCTAATTGCCTCCATGAATAAAGACTGGAAGAGTTTTAAGGTAACCAATAGTAAAAACCCCGATTACCTTGAAGAGACTGTTGATGAAATTATGGACGTCCAAGGCAATTCTGTGAGGACTCAGAAGGAAGTAAGGAGAGTTCTAACACCAGAGATGCAGCAGATGGTGAGAAGCAGCAACAGAGAAACAGTAGCAACAGAACCAGGAGACCAGAACTGGACAGTGCAGAAGCTAACCCACAGAGCGGGAGAGCTGAGTGCCTTCAGGCAGGATGCTTCTTGGTGGAGTAGGGTGCATCTAGGCCCTTATCAGTGGAGCTAGACTTGCTGACCCACAGAACGAGAGAGCTGAGTGTCTTCCAGCTGAGGTTTATTGGCTGAGTGGGTTACCTTCAAGCACTTATTGGCAGAGCTAAAGAGTTCTGGAATGCTTGCCTGAGCAGGGCAGACACTGGGCTGGCCAAAGGGCCCAAAGGGCTGAGAGGCCAAGGAACAAGGAAGCAAATGCTGAAGAGACAAAGAGCACAGGAAGCCAAGCTGTCTCAGCCTCAAAGGGTAGGGCCATGACCTCTGGTGTCTCAGAGGGTAGAGCCGTGGCCTCTGGGGTTTCAAAGGGTGGGGCCACAAGCCTCCTAGGTTTCAAAGAGTCAGATCTTCACCAACTCGATTCTGGAGTGTGGTGCTGCCTTTCACTAGTGCCAGCAGGATGGGGCCAGATTTGCTGTCCAAAGCTGAGGGGGTGGGGCTGCCATGCCCAAGGGGCATAAGAATGGGGCCTGCTGGGGCCAAAGGCATAGGATCGCCACTCAGATGGACTAGGAGAATGGGGCTGCACATATGCAAGGGAGTAGAGTGGCCATTCCAGTGGGCCTGCAAGGCAGAGCTGAAGCCCAGGGCCAAGGGGCCTCCACCTAGAATCTGGAGATTGTGGCCAACACCCAGAGTCTGGAAGGCAGCACCATTGCCTAAATGGTCTCATAGAGTAGAGGATTATTTTCAAGGCTTGAGAGCTAATGTAATGTGTTCTGCTCAGTTGCTTGTTGCCTGTTATCCCTTCTTTCCCTCCAATTTCTTCCATTTGTAATGGAAATGTCTACCTTGTGCCTGTTCCACCATTGTACTCGGAAGCAGATAACTTGTATTCTAGATTTCACAGATGAAGTGGAATTTTCCCTCGGATGGATTTTGGATTTGGAGTTGATGTAAGACTTTTGGGATGATATGATGGGGTGAATGTGTTTTACATGTGGCAAGGACATGAATTGGGGGGGTGGGCAAAAGGTGAAATGTTCTGGATTGAATTGTGTTCCCCAAAAATGTGTATCAACTTGGTTAGGCCATGATTCTCAGTACTGTGTGGTTGTCCACCATTTTGTGATCTGATGTGATTATCCTATGTGTTGTAAATCCTAACCTCTATGATGTTAATGAGGCAGGATTAGGGGAAGTTATGTTAATGAGGCAGGACTCAATCTACAGGATTAGTTTGTATCTGGATTCAAATTCTTTTGAGATACAAAAGAGAGAATAGAGCAGAGAAGAGAGGAACCTCATGCCACCAAGAAAGAAAAGCTGGGAGCAAGCATGTCCTTTGGACCCGGGGTCCCTGCACTGAGAAGCTCCTAGACCAGGGAAAGATTGATGACAAGGATCTTCCCCCAGAGCCAACAGAGAGAAAGCCTTTCCCTGGAGCTGGCATCCTGAATTTGGAATTCTAGACTCCTAAACTGTGAGAGAATAAACTTCTGTTTGTTAAAGCTATCCATTGTGGTATTTCTGTTAGAGTAGCGCTAGATAACTAAAACTCTAGCTTTTTAAGGAGGCGCCATATCATTTTTCATAATGGATGTACCATTTTACATTCCCACCAGCAGTGCATAAGAGTTCCAATCTCCCTGCAAACTCTCCAACATTTGTTACTTTCTAGGGTTTTTGTTTTATTCTGTTTTGTTTTGTTTTTATTAGTGTCAGTAATGTCGGGGTAAGATGGTATCTCACTGTAGTTTTGATTTTCATTTCTCTAATGGCTAAGGATCATGAGCATTTCCTCATGTGTCTGTTAGCTGCTTGAATATCTTCTTTGGTGAAGTGGAATTGGTGCTTGTTTTGCTGTATATATTCTCAACAACAAAATAAGTAACATTAAAAAGAGAGAGAAAACCCTGCTCTGTGATGAGTCCTGTTCTAAGCACTTCACACATAGTAACTTATCTAATTCTCACAACCCTATGAAGTCAGTATTTTTATCCTCATTTTATAGATGAGAAAACAGAGGCACAGAGAAGTTACACATCTTTCTCAAGGTCCCATGGCTAGTAAGTGATGGAGCTGGGTTTCAAACCCAGGCCATCTGGCTTCAGAGACTCTGCTCTAAATATCATACTTTACCACTTCCCAAGTGGACCAATCTTCCTTAACCAGACACTATCCCAATCTGGCTTTGGTTTCCCCCATTTGAAATTGACTCCGTGGTCTCTTATGTCCTTTCCAGGATAAGGAGGCAGAATAGCATAGTTTCAACTTACAATTCTTGATAGTGGACCAGGTATTTCTCTCTACTACCTGATAAGACTCCAGTAAATTACTACCCAGTAAGGATCACCAGACATTTGAAGCAAGCCTCCAACATGAAAGCAAGTGATCAAGAAATATACAAAAATAGACCCATGAGGAAGCTGTGATAATTCAGCAAACAGAAGAGCTGGGAGCTTCAAGAAGATATTTCATTCACGAAGCAAGAAACATAAAACATATAACAAGTACAAGATACTATGAAAAACAGAACAAGAAAATGTTGTTGGAAATTTGAAATGAGATTGTCAAAATAAAACATTCCATAAGAAGAGTTGGAAGATAAAATCAAGGAAATTCTCCATAAAGTAGAATCAAAAATATATATATACACACACACATACATTTATACACACACACGTGTGTGTGTGTGTATGTATGTACAAAAATAGTTGAGGGAGAAAATACAGTGGACCATCTAATAGGTCCAATATTTAACTAATAAGAGAAACAGGAAAGTGAGAAGAGGGACCTCACCAAGGAGGTATCATACACAGTGACTGGACAGACATTCTAAGTGGAGGGAACAGAATGTGCAAAGACTCAGAGGCCCAAGACAGCATGGGCTCTTTAGAGAAAAGCAAGCAGTTCTGTGTGACAGAAGGACAGGATTCCTGGGAGGAAAGGCAGGGAGATGAGATTTCAGAGCTAGATCCAGAAAGGCCTTGCATGACACACAAAGGTGATTGGCCTTTAACCTGCAGACTTTTGAGGATGTTTAAGCAGAGGGAGTAAAAAGATCAGGTTTGCAGTAAGAAAGATTAGTCTGGAGGCCAAAGTACAGCAGATGAACCGTTCCAGTTTTCCATTGCTGCATAACAAACCACCTCAAACTCAGTGGCCAAAACAAACAGTCGTTTGTTTTTTCTCACAAATTTGGACAGGTCTCAACAGGGACAGGTGTCTCTGCTCCATGTGGCATCAGCTGAGCAAGATCAAATGCTGGGAGTGGCTCAATGGCTTGGAGACTGGAATCACAAGATGGCTGCTGCAGCTCCTGCCTCACATACCCTTTAGGAAAAGCGAGAGAACAGCTTGCCCTAAATTCCAAGCAAATGTCTCACTGAGTCTCATCTTTTCTGATTGAGTCACACATGCCCATCCCTGAACCAATCACTGTGGCCCAGGCAATGCAGTCCTAGCCTCAGTCACACGCCCCACCTTCCAGCTGGAAAGTAGCCTCCGCCCTAGCATGGACTGAGAGTGGTGAGGGAGTACATCCCCAAACTATAAGCAGAGAAGTTGCTGGAGGAAGAGAGATGGATGAATGGAAGGCAAACACCAGACATGCATGCCTTTGTTTCCTCGGACCGCCTCTCCCCTTACTTGCTCTTCCTTCCATTCTTCCTTTTCCCTTGTCTTGCTGGGTGGAAGGAATGCTAATTCCTCTAACTGGGGAGGTCTGAACTTGGAAGGCTCGTTTACACTCTGCTCAATATGACTGATGAAGCATAAACTAATTAATTCTTAGAGTGAGAACATCCCTATCAGGTTTCTCCCAAATAGTAATGAATCATTATCAGCCAGAACCTTAACATCTGCTTACTCAATCACTCCACTGCTAGTCACATTCTATTAGTGTCATCTGCACTGTTGCCCCAGTACCAGGCAGCCTGCAGCCCCAGCCCCCAGAGTCTCATTAGTCCGTGCAGCCAGACGACCCTAGGCCTGTGAGAGGAGCAGGATTTGATTATGAGTACTGGGGTTGCAGCTTGTTAGGGAGATGGCTGTGGGCACAGTGAAAGAGTGACCTATTTCCAATTCTTATAATCTGAAAATCTTTGAGAAAAATGGTCTGCCTGTCTCTTCTTACACACCTCTGGTGACAGCGAGCTCACCACCTCAAAGAACAGCACATTACACTGTTTTGCACATCTAACTGTGAGAATTAGGCAGTCTGTGCTCAATTAATTAGTGAATTCTATCCAACTGTGAGGCAGCTTGAATGACTATGTCCAATGCGAAGGGATAAAATGAATAGCAAAGGGAAAAAGGGGTAGGAAAATAATAAAGGAGTAAGATTAGCATGTAGAAAGGCAGACCATTCCATTCTATAGAGCTAAAAATTTGACATTAAGCTTATTTGTGGCCAAAAGGAAGAGAGAAGCATGATCAGTTACAAATTCACAGCCTCAGTAAGAAAAAAAATTTTTTGTAATTATTAAAGTAACTTGTTACTGAAACCTGTTTCTCTTGATCACGTTTGCTCATACTGAATGAAAACCTCCCTCTCTCTAAACCTTAAAAGTTAAATCAAACAACAGTACAGCAAATTAGTAAAGAATGTCTGTCTTGAGAACTTCAAATTCTCATGGACTGCAGATTTTCTGGAGCCATAGAGGCTGGATGAACCCCCAAAACTATTGCTTTAAAGTAATATTTAAAAATAATAATAATAATATTTAAGCCTTAAACTGATAATATCCACTAAAAGACACTGGAACTACCTGATATGGAATTCAAAAGTCTATATTCAGAGCTTTCCAAGAGATTAGCAAAGAGATCAAGGAAAACACAAACAAAACTAAGGAAAAAAACAGACAAAATAATGGAAAACAGAAAAAAACAATGAAAACATGACCAAAATCAAGGATACAGATAAAGCAATAGAAGAATCCAGGAAAATAATGCAAGAACAAAATGTCAAAATAAATAAACAATTAGAAATCATACAAAAACAGCAATTAGAAATCCAAACGATAAGCAACAAAATTTCAGAAACAGACAACTCAATGGAAAGTTTTAGGAGCAAATTTGAAACAATGGAAGATGGAATCAGCAAAATGGAGGACAAATCCATGGATGGCACTTTGTTTGAGGAAAAATCAGAGAAAAAAATTAAGAAAAATTAAGAAAACCTAAGAATCATGTGGGATACAATCAAGAGCAATATTTGCACTTGATTGGAGCACCAGAACAGGGAGAAAATGGAAAACACAGAGAGGATTGTTGAAGATTTGCTGGCAGAAAACTTTCCTAATATCATGAAAGACAAAAAGCTGATTATCCAAGAAGCTCAACGAACCCCATATAGGACAGATCCCAAAAGAAAGTCACCAAGACATATCATAATCACACTCACCAAAACCAAAGAAAAAGAAAGAATCTTGAGAATAGTTTGAGAAAAATGAAAAGTCACTTACAAAGGGGAAAAAATAAGACTAAGCTCTGATTACTTGGCAGAAACTATGTAGCAAGAAGGCAATGTGATGACATATATAAACCTTGAAAGAAAAAACTACCAACCAAAAATAATACATCCTTCAAAACACTCTGTCAAATATGATGGCGCTGTTAGTACATTTTCAGATAAACAGAAATGAAGGAAATTTGTAAAAACCAAACCAAACTTACAAGAAATATTAAAGGGTGTATTTTGTTTAGAGAACCAACATCAGACAGCATCGGCCAGATACCAACATAGGTAATGAATGCTCAACAATAAAATAAAATTAAAAGGTTTAGAACAGGAAACCAAAGACATTAATCTGTAAATGACAACATCAAAACAATAAAAAGGTGGATATACAGTGTAGGAACAGAACTTTCAAATGGAGAGGAAGTCAAGGTGATATCAAGTAGTGAATGACTGGTTTAAACTTAGAAAGAGAAGTGTATCTTTCAAGATAACCATAAAAATAGTTACCAAACCTACACATCAAATAAAAAAGAAGAAAAAAAAAACTCAATAAACACAAAATCAATAATAAGGAAAGAAATGAAAAGATTCCACAAACAAAAGGAACTCAGCACAGGGAAAGTACGAGGAACAAAGAAAACATTAGAACCACAAAGAAAAAGCACAACAAAATGACAGCAATAAACTCACAACAATCGATAATCACACTGAATGGAAATGGCTTTCATGCACCTGTAAAGAGGCAGAGAGTGACAGAATGGATTAAGAAAACATGACCAATCAATATGCTGTCTACAAGAAACACACCTTAGACACAAATATATTAAAAATCAAAGGATGGAAAAAATATACCAAGCAAACAGCAACCAAAAAACAGCAGGAGTAGCAATACTAATCTCAGAACAAAATCCACCAAAAAAGACCAGCAAGTATATTACATAATGATTAAAGGGACAATCCAACAAGGAGACATAACCTTAATAAATATTTATGCATCCAATGACAGGGCTCCAAAATACATAAAACAAATTCTAACAGCACTAAAAAGAGAAATAGACAGTTCCACAATAATAGTAGGAGACTTCAACATACCACTCTTGGTAAAGGACTGCACATCTAGAAATTCAACAAACAAAGATCTAAAGGTCAAAATCAACTAACTTGACCTCACAGATTTATACAGAACACTCCACCCAACAGCAGCAAAGCATACATTCTTTTCTGACACACAGGAAACATTCTCCAGAATAGATGACATTTTAGGCCAGAAAGCAATGCTCAGTAAAAATCTAAAACATCAAAATAATAAAAGTATTCTCTCTGATCAAAAGTCCATAAAAGTATAAATTAATAACTGGAAGAGGAAGGAAAAAAGTCAGTAATATGGACTCTGATTAACATCTTGCTTAAAAATCACTGGGTAATAGAAGAAATCAAAGATGTAATCAAAAAATTCCTAGAATCAAATGAGCATGAAAACACATGACATAAAACTTTTTGGGACACAGCAAAGGCTGTGCTCAGGGGTCAATTTATAGCAATAAATGCACACATCAAAAAAGAATAGGCCAAAATAAAAACATTAGCCCTACAACACAAACAAATAGAAAGAGAACAGCTAAAGAAACCCACAGTCACCAGAAGAAAGGAAATAATAAAGATCAGAGCAGAAATAAGTGAAATAGAGAATAGAAAAATAATGGAAAGAATCAACAAGACCAAAAGTTGGTTCTTTGAGACAATGCCCTACATTCTACCTTGGTGGGTAGTGTCTGGGGTCTTAAAAGCCTGTGAGCGGCCATCTAAGATACTCCACTGGTTTCATCCCTTCAGGAGCAAGGGAGAATGAAAAGAACAGGATACAAGGAAAAGATTAGTCCAAAGGACTAATTGTCCACAGCTACCAAGGCCTCCACCAGACTGAGTCCAGTACAGCTAGATGGTGCCCGCCTACCACCACTGACTGCTCTGACCAGGATCACAACAGAGGGTTCTGGACAGAGCTGGAGAAGGATGTAGAACATAATTTTAACTCACAAAAAAAAAAGACCAGATTTACTGGCCTAAAGGAGACTGGAGAAACCTCGAGAGTATGGCCCCCAGACACCCTTTTAGCTCAGTGGTGAAGTTACCTCCGAGGTTCACCATTCAGCCTGGGAGTGGACAGCCCTGTAAAACCAAATGAGACTAACAAGGTACAGGAGTCCAGTGACAAGGTCCAGAAGGCAGAAGGGGACAAGAAGCTGGTGATAGGGAACCCAAGGTTAAGTAAGGATATTGTAGATGTGTTGTGAGATTGTTAACCACTGTCATAGGGCAACATTTGTAGTAACAGTTAAATGTGAAACTATTTTGTTCTGTAAGACTTCATCTAAAGTGAGAATAACAGCACAATTGGAAGAGCATAGTCAATGTTACTGAACTGTGCATGTAGAAATTTTTGAAATGGTGTATCTTTGGCTATGTATATTTTTACCAAAAAAAAAAAAAAAGTTGAGAAGTTAGAGGGTTGATATGTTGTGTGGTTGTTAACCAATGTCATAAAACAACATGTGTACTACTGTTTCACAAGAAACTATTTGTTCTGTAAGCCTTCACCTGAAGTACAATTTAAAAAAATAATAATAAAAAAAAAAAGTTGGTTCTTTGAAAAGATCAACAAAATCAACAAATCAATGGCCAAACAGACAAAAAAAAAAAAGAAGAAGAAGCAAATAACCCATATAAAAAATGAGATGGGGGACATTACAACAGATCTAACTGAAATAAAAAGGATCATAACAGAGTACTATGAAAAACCCCAACAAATTTGAAAACCTAGAGGAAGTGGACATATTTCTAGAAACACACTACCTACCTAGACTAACACAAACTAAGGTAGAAAATCTGAACACACCCATAGCAAGAGAAGAGATTGAAGAGGTAATTTTAAAAAGCCCCCAACAACAAAAAAGCCCTGGCCCATATGGCTTCACTGGAGAATTCTACCAAACATTCAGAGAAGAGCTCACACCGGTACTACTCAAACTATTTCAGAGCATATATAAGGAAGGAATACTCCCAAATTCATTCTATGAAGCAAACATAACTAAAGCCAGGTAAAGACACCACAAAAAAAGAAAATTACAGACCAATATCTCTCATGAATATAGATGCAAAAATTCTCAACAAAATTCTAGGCAATAGAATTCAGCATCTTATCAAAAACATAATACACTACAATCAAGTGGCATTCATACTAGGTATGCGAGGATGGTTCAACATTAGAAAATCAATCAATGTAATCCACCACATAAATAGAACAAAAGAAAAGAATCACATGATCATCTCAATTGATGCAGAAAAGGCATTTGATAGAGTCCAACACCCATTCCTGATAAAAACGCTCAAGAAAATATGATAGAAGGGAAATTCCTCATCATATTAAAAGGCATCTATACAAACGCATTTGCAATGGAGAGAGGCTGAAAGCGTTCCCCCTGAGAACTGGAACATGACAAGGATAATGTTTATCACCACTCCCATTTAACATTGTGTTGAAAGTCCTAGCTAGAGCAGTAAAGCAAGGAAAAGAAATAAAAGGCATCGAAACTGGTAAGGAAACATGTAAAACTATTCCTATTCGTAGATGATATGATACTATACGTAGAGAACCCTAAAGATTCCACAAGAAAGTTACTGGAACTAATAGATTCGGCAGAGTTGCTGGATACAAAATCAACATAAATAATCAATTGGATTCCTATACACCTAGAAAGAAAACTACAAAAACGAAATCAAGAAAACAATACCATTTATAATAGCCCCTAAAAAACTAAAATACTTAGTCATAAATCTAACCAAGGACGTAAAAGACCCATACAAAGAAAACAATAAAATACTACTGCAAGAAACCAAAAGAGACCTACATACATGGAAAAACGTACCATGCTCATGGATAGGAAGACTTAACATTCTGAAAATATCAATCCTACCCAAAGTGATCTACAGATATAATGCAATCCCAATCCAAATACCCACAGCATTCTTTAACAAGACGGAAAAACTAATCACCAACTTTACAAGAAAAGGAAAGAGGCTCCAGATAAGCAAAGCATTACTGAAGAAAAAGAACAAAGAAGGAGGCCTCACTCTACCTGATCTCAGAACCTACTTTACCACCACAGTACTCAAAACAGCCCAGTACTGGTACAAGACAGACACATAGACCAGTGGAACAGAATTGAGAACCTAGATTTAAATCCATCCACCTATGGTCAGCTGATCCTTGACAAAGGACCACAGATGGGGAAAAGACAGTCTTTTTTAACAAATGGCTGGCAAAACTGGATGTCCATTGTAAAAAAATGAAACAGGACCCATACCTCACACCATACACAAAAAAACTAACTCGAAATGAATCTAAACATAAAACCTAAAACAATAAAGATCACAGAAGAAAAAATAAGGACAATGCTAGGGGCCCTAATACATGGCATAAGTACAATACAAACCACACAGACCAATGCGCAGACACCGGAAGATAAACTAGAAAACTGGAAGCTCCAAAAAATTAAACACTTATGCTCATCGAAAGACTTCACTAGAAGAGTAAACAAAGAACCTACGGACTGGGGGAAAAAAAATTTGCCTCGACGTATTCAAAAAGGGTCTAATCTGTAAAATCTATAGAATGTTTCAATACCTCAACAACAAAAAGACAAATAATGACCCAATTAAAAAATGGGCAAAGGATATGAACAGACACTTCACCAATGAAGACATTCAGGCAGCTAACAGACACATGAAGAAATGCTCACAATCATTAGCCATTAGAGAAATGCCAATCAAAACTACAATGAGATACCGTCTCAACCCGACATTACTGGCACTAATCAAAAAAAAAAAAAAACCAGAAAATAACTAATGTTGGAGAGGTCGTGGGGAGACTGGAACTCTTATTCACTGCTGGTGGGAATGTAAAATGGTACCACCACTATGGAAAACGATGTGGCACTTCCTTAAAAAGCTAGAAATAGAAATACCATATAATCCAGCAATACCACTCCTAGGAATATATCATAGAGAAATAAGAACTGTCACATGAATAGACATATGCACATCCATGTTCATTGCAGCATTATTCACAATAGCAAAAAGATGGAAACAACCTAAATGCCCATCAACAAATGAATGGATAAGAAATTATAGTACATAGACACTATGGAATACTACACAAGGATGAAGAACAATGATGAATTCATGAAACATCTCACAACATGGATGAATCTGGAGGACATTATGCTGAGTGAAGTAAGTCAATCACAAAAGGACAAATACTGTATGAGACCACTTTTATAAAAACCCAAGAAAAAGTTTACACACAAAAAGAAACAATCTTTGATGGTTAGGAAGAAAAGGAGGGTTGGGGAGGGGAGATCACTAACTAGATAGTAAACAAGTGTTAACTTTTGTGAAGGGAAAGACAATACACAATATAGGGGAAGTCAGCACAACTTGACCAAGGCAAAGTATAGACGCTTCATAGACACATCCAAACTCCCTGAGGGACCAAGTTACTGGGCTAAGGGCTGGGGACCATGGTCTTGGGGGACATCAAGGTCAATTGACGTAACACAGTTTATAAAGAAAATGTTGTATATCCGACTTTGATGAGTAGCATCTGGGGTCTTAAAAGCATGTGAGCAGCCATTTAAGATACCTCTACTGGCCCCATCCTTCGGCAGCAAAGAAGAATGAAGAAAGCAAAAGACACAAGGAAAATATTAGTGCAAAGGACTAATGGACCACAAGTACCACAGCCTCCCCCAGCCTGAGGCCAGAACTCCTAGAAGGTGCCCAGCTACCACCACCGATGGCCTTGACAGGGATCACAATAGAGGGTCCCAGACAGAGTGGGAGAAAAATGTAGAACAAAATTCAAATTCGCAAAACAAAGACCAAACTGACTGGTCTGACAGAGACTGAAGGAACCCTGAGACTATAGCCCCCAGACACTCTTTTAACTCAGAAGTGAAGTCTCTCCCAAAGTTCACCCTTCAGCCGAAGATTAGACAGGTCTATAAAAGAAACAATAACACAAGTGAGGAAAGTGCTTTGTAGTTCAATCATGTACACAAGACCAAACGGGCACACCTGCCCAAAAGCAAAGACAAGAAGTCAGGAATGGACAGGAAAACAGGATGAACAGACGTGGGGAACCCGGGGTGGAGAAGAGGAGAGTCTTGACACATCTCAGGAATTGCAACTAATGTCACAAGACAATTTTTGTATTAAGTGTTGAATGAGAAACTAATTTGCTGTGTAAACTTTCCCCTAAATCACAATAAAAAATAAAACAGAAAAACAAAACAAAAAAATATATCCCCTAAAGTCTTCTTAAAACTAAACAATAGCTTAACTGGTAAAGAATGTTTGCCTTGAGCATTATGCTCTTTTAAGACCTATCTATACAGAATCAAACTGACCATAGCAACTCGAAGGATTAGTAGGAAACTTAGGAAGCAATGAATTTATGTTAATGGAGGAGGGACAACTCAGAAAAGGAGGATGAGAATGGTTGCACAACTGGAAGAATGTAATCAATGTCACTGAACTGTACATGTAGCGACCTGATTTGGTGAATGTTTTTGCTGTGCATATTCTCAACAACAACAACAAAATAAAATAAATTAAAAAAAAAAGAATGTCTGCCTTGAGCACTGTGCTCTTTAAGAACTATCTATATAGGATCAAATAGACAACATCAACTCAAAAGATTAGAAAGGAAGCTTAGGGGGCAGTCAGTTTATGTTAATAGGGGAGGAACAACTTGGAAACGGAGGGTGAGAATTTTTGCACAACTTGAAGAATGTAATCCATGTCACTGAAGTGTACATGTAGAAATTGTTAAATTGGTGTATGTTGTCTGTATATTCTCGACACCTACAAAATAAATTAAAAAATTTTTTTAAAAAAAACTATCTTCCTCTAATTTCTACACATCAATTCAACTCAACAGTCATTAAAGAAAGGCCCAGTGTTTAGGGTCATGGTTTCATGGAACATCCCAACCAATTGGCCTAATATCAACTTTAATGCTTCTGTTGCACCTCTTAGCTCACTGTGTTGTGCCTGGAGTCTTAAAAGCTTGAGAGTGGCCTTCTAAGGTACAACAATTGAATTCTGTGCTCCTGGGCAGCAAAGGAAGATGGAGGGTCAGGAATTGGAGGTGGAAATTGAATACTTGTCCAATTGCCTCCAAGAACAACTACCTTCCTTGCCATGAGACCAGAAGAACTAGATGGTGCCCAGCTATCATTATTGAATGATTCAACCAAAGATTCTGTGGAAGAATCCTGATCAAAAGTGGGAAAACTGTAGAATAGGAATTCAAATTCTCATAGAATCCAGACTCTCTGGAGCCATGGATGTTGGATGACCCCCAAAACTATTGCCCTGAGAAAATCTTTAAACCTTGACCCAAAATGATCTCCTGGGATCATCTCTGGGCCAAACAATGGTTTAGCTTAATTGGAAGAGTTTCTTCCTTGAGCATTGTACTCTTTTAAAGAATTATCAATATAAGATCAGATTGACAATAGTAGCTTGAGGGGTAGGATAGGAAACTCGGGGTAGTGAGTTTGTGCTGATAGCAGTTAAACAATTTAGAAAAGGATATGGAAAAAGATGGCACAGCTTGAAGAGTGTGGCCATTGTCAGTGGCATGTGCATGTAGAAACTGTAGAACTAATCTATGTTTTGTTGTGTACATCTTCACAAAAAAATAAAATACATAAAATAAAAAGAAGGCCCAGTGACTTCATCATTCCACAGACTTCTACTGTGTTCTTGTGATGGACAAGTCACTGGGCTGTGTGCTCTGTGGCATTCAAGTTCCCCAACTACTGCCATTTATTACTTGTGTGACCTTATGTAAGTCCCTTCACTCATGAGCCTCAGTTTCCTTATCATAACATGGACACAGATAAACTAGATAAATACTTGGAAGGGTGGGGGTGACACTCCTCAACTGAAGAATTTAGTCCCACTCTACCTTCCCATCCTCATTGTCAACCACTCCCTTTCACATATCCTATGCTCAAGGTGAACCCAACTTCCTGGTGTATTGCAAATCTGCCCTATGCTTTCCAGCTACCCGGTCTTTGCTCAGCTGTGCCTTCTACCTGGAATGTCTTTATCTCTGCTCCTACCCCAACCTCCAAACCCCAGTCTCTAAATCCAGACCACATTAAATGCCAGGTCCTCCAAGAAGGCTTCCATGATTCCTGCAGCTGCTATTTATATTTACCTACCCCAAATCTTCTACCTGGTAGCTATACTTCCCTCAATACTAGTATATCAAAAGGGTGATGGTAAAATGATGTGAAGAACATAATTACTGTCACTGAACTGTAGATGTAAAGATTGTTGAAATGGCAAATGTTTTGCTACACATATATTTATCATGATATAAAAAATAATTTTTAAAAAAAAACTAATGTATCTGCACAGAAATTCCTTCCCATCATTTCTCAGGAAATTTAAATGATTTTCCAAATCTCAACTCCAAAAAAAAAAAAGAAAAATCAATCAAGGAAACAAGAAAAAGTATATTTCTCCTGTGAAAATTAAAATTTACCAATATAAAGACATTCCTGGTTCGAAGGAATCCATTGATGTCAAGTCAAAACCACAAGCAGGATGGGGTGAGCGGTTGGGGTCTCATAACAATGCATGTTAAAAAAAAAAAAAAGAAAATTCTGTATGGGAGACTAACTCAAAATGTAAACTTCATTTAATTGCATCAATTAAGAAAAAAAAAGATTTTTGAAGGGTTCCCGGTGTTTTCCAACAGTGATGGAAAAGAACAAATAAAGCATTAAATTGAAAAAAAAAAAAACCACAAGCAGGAAATGGTGACGTGTAGAGTTAAAGGTTAAGGTCAACATCAGTCAGTCCTACTTGTAGCTGTTGTCATGTTATCAGTGCACGTTTGTTGTCCTTTTTGCAGCAGACAGTGAGTTATTCTTGCAAATGAAATAAATATTAATAAGTTTATATGCATAGTACACTTTATACAAATCTTATGAGTAGTGTTCTAAGAAACAACAAGTTTTGGAAGCAAAGAAATCCTTAAATTAGTAATTTTCACACGTGCTTCTGTGTAGTACTATTAACCTTGCTAGGAGATCTTAGTGTTACATTATTCAAATATTACTCAATAATGTTTGCTGGCATTTTCTAGTGTTTTAATATCTACTATAGGCTACAGTTCCTACTACTAGCTTAATATTACTTATTTCTAAAACAAAACATTTAGCCATATATAATAATAAGTAAAGAGAATGAAGAATAGTGGAAGTCTTAAGAATAACTTATGATTTTGAGAATCCCTAAGAATCCCCAAGAATTCCCTAGAATTCTGATTGATTTGTCCCTGAATCTTGAAGACTAATATCACTACACTAAGATATTCCAGCTTTCTACTCTGTATTATAGTTAGTCGCTTGTCGTGTCAGCTCTTCTAAGAAACTGCTAGATTGAATGACAAGATTCACAGCTGGGTCACTGCTACATCCCCCCTGCCTCACACCTGTACTGTTTAGCATGGACCTCACACCCAGAAAACAGAAGCAGCTTCTTACAATAGAAAGAACATGGGCATTAGGGTTTGAATTTCAGCTCTGTCACTTCCTCTTTGTTGGGACTTAGGTGAGCAGCTTAAACTCTCTAAGCTTCAGTTTCTTCATCTGTAAAATGGGATAAAAATAACATCCATCTCATAGGGTTGCAATGAGAATCAAATGAAATAGTATATATGAAACACACCCAATACATTTTCAATCTTTCTTTCCAATAAAATCTCAGTGTTAGTTGGATGGATGATTGAATGGATGGATGGCTAAATTGTACCAGAGGAAATGGCAAGTGCTTCCCAGATATACAATCTCCACTCCTACCCTCAAGTCCTTCCCCCTATCAGAGGGAGAGTCTAAACTAAAAGAATTTAATGACAGGCAGTAACATTCCTTGGGTAACAGAAAAAGCATCAAATGCTAGTGTGCTTTTTGTGATGCCACAGGCCTTAAGAGAAGCAAGAACAAATCCCATTTCCTCAGCAAAACTGAGGAAATCTGTAGTCCTTTAGGGCAGGACCACAGTCCAGCTAATAGAGACATTTTGTGTGTGTGTGTGTGTGTGTGTATGCATGTGTGTGTGTGTGTGTGGTTCCTTCAATATGGGTTTAGATTGTGCTTCTCTGATGAAAAAAAAAATCAAATGCTTTTGAGCAATGGACTCACCTAATAGGTTGTACAGAAAGGAAACCAGCAAGCAGGTTTATAGCTCTCACTCATGGGAAGATGGAATGAGAATTAGTGGACCCATGTTTTTCTTTTCCTCATTGGCATGGAATTCACATCCTCCACACACACACTAGCCTGTAAGCCTGGGCCAAGTCAGACACTGGATTAGTCAGGACTCTTTCAGCTGCAAGTGACAGACACTCAGCTCAACATGGCTTCAGCAAAAAATGTAAATTTAATTTCTCCAGTAATTTGTAAGTTCAAGGTAGACCAGGCTTCAGAAAAATTGAATACAGGAGCTCAAATCCTTTCTTCAAGTCTATCTCTCTCTCTCTCTCCATCTTTCAGCTCAGCCTCCATCTATTTTGAATTCACTCTGAGAGATATAATCTCTCCATGGTGACCTTTGCCTGACTTACCTCCTACCAGCTTAGCAAATACTAAAAAGAGAACTTCTGTATTAGCAATAAATAATTGGAAAATACTTTTTAAAAAAATACTTTTTACAGTGGCATCAAAAATGTAAAATACTTAGGAATGAATGTAATAAAAGAGCTCTACAAACTCAAAACAATGAAACATTGCTAAGAGAAATTGAAGAAAAACTAAATAAGTGGAAATCTATACCATGTTCATGGATTGGAATCGTCAATATGGATAGGATATTGTGATGGTTAATGTTATGTATCATCTTGGCTAGGCTATGATTCTCAGTGGTTTGACAGACATTGGACTGATTGTTCTTCCATAATGCAACATAATATAATCACCTCCGTGATGAGATCTGATATAATGCAATCACCTCCATGACGAGCTCTGATACAAGGTAATAACCTCCATGACGAGATCTGCTATGAGCAGCAAATCAGTAGAACAGGGAGTTTCCTTGGGGGGGGCCTGCCTCCAGTATATAAATGGATGTCCCAGCAAGGCTCACTCTTGCTCTGGATCCTGCATCCGACTTGTCATCATCTGACTTTTGGTTCTTGGGACTTAAGCTAGCAGCCTGCCATCTGACCTGCTGATTTTGGGTTTGTCAGCCCCTGCAACCACGTGAGTCAGGAGAACCCTCCAGCGTGATGCCTGACCCACAGAGTTGGGGCTTGCCAGCCTCCACACTGTATGAACCCTTTCCTTGAATTAAATCTCTCTATATATATTTTTATATATGCATTTTACTGGTTTTGCTCCTCTAGAGAACCCAGCCCAAGTGAGATGTAAACTTTCTCCAAATTGACCTACAGATTAAATGAAATATCAATCAAAATCCAGCATGCTTTTCTGAAGAAATTATCAAACTGATTCTAAAATTTATAGGTTAATTCAAAGACCTAGAATAGCAAAAACAAACTTGAAACAGAGCAAAATTGGGAAATGTATATTACTTGTTCATGGCTTACTATACAACTACAGTAATCAGTAACATGATATTGGCTTAAGAAGAGACAAATAGACAACACTTCTGACTCCTCAAGAAAGAGCAGATCCAAAGAGGGCTGTCTTAGTCATCTAGTGCTGCTATAACAGAAATACCGTAAGTAGATGGTTTTAACAAAGAGAAGTTTATTCTCTCACAGTCCAGTAGGCTACCAGTACAAATTCAGGGCATCAGCTCCAAGGGAAGGCTTTCTCCATCAGCTCTAGAGGAAGGTCCATGTCATCAATCTTACCTTGGTCTGGGAGCTTCTCTGCGCAGGAACCTCAGGTCCAAAGGACATGCTCTGCTCCCGGCACTGCTTTCTTGGTGGTATGAGGTTCCCATGTGTCTCCCTCACCTCTCTCTTTTATATCTCAAAAGAGACTGGCTTAAGACACTATCCAATCTTGTATATCTCATCAGTATAACTGCCACTAATCCATCTTATTAGATCATAGTGATTAAATTTCCAACACATAAGGAAATCACATCAGATTACAAAATAGTACACAATTATACAATACTGGGAATCATGACCCAGCCAAGTTGACAGATATTTTTGGGGGACACAATTCAATCCATGACAAGCACACACAAAGGTACAGAGGGGGCAAAGGGCTGGGATCAAGAGAAAGAGGCCACCGTGGACAGGAAATTTGCGACCTGAGGACAAATGTCCGAAACCACAGACTCCACAAGCATGTTACCACAGAAGGCAGTGGAGACCAGTCATACTTCAGTGGGCACCAATCCAGGGAGTAGACAAGACCAGCCCCTGAATGTTGAGGACACCATTTGGATCTGAGACCACCTCTCTCCACTGTCTTGAGAATGCTGCAAACCCCTTTAACACCCACGCACCATTTTGGAGTGGAGAATGGGAAAGAGTAAAATGCTGTTAGACTGAGCGTTTACTTATAGAGCCATTCAATCAACCCAAAGGAACCATTTAAACCAGCCCTGATAGGAAGAGGAAAGTGAAGAGTGGGAGCATTTTAACTGAAAGGAGACTGGGGAGAATTATTACACTTAATTGATATGTTAAAGTTTCCTGTTCCCCTGTAGGAAAAGGGCTCATAAGCAAGGTCAGATAAGCTAAAGGGACTACATTTTGGAGTATGTTACACTATGGTGTGAGGAAATGTGTAGGTTCTACCACACAGTTCTCATTTAATTTCAGTGTCAGAAAAGCAAAGTTATGTGTCTAGGGTCACAAAGTCAGTAAAAGACAAGGCTGAGACCTAAACCAGGCCTGCATAACTCCAAAGACACGTTCTTTCTGCTGTCCTATGCTCCCTCCCTGCCTTGGTCTCCTTCCACTCTCTATCCAGCTGCATCTGGAATCTTCTACTAGCTCTCCCACCCCTGACTGTACCTTTCCTTTGAGTGGTTTCTGTCTAAACTAGCCCCGCCTGGCTTTCACCTGCTAAGGGAGTAATGACTCTGTGGGCAGAAAGCCCTCAGCACTGAAGCTCAGTGGTAGCCCCAGTAACTCCAGACTCCTGGGCTTCCTCCTCTGTCAGCAGTCCAATCCTCATTCCAAATGGTCTCCCATGGCCTGAGGGAACAAAGCCAAACTCCTCAGCCTGGCATTCCAAACACTCCCCATCTAGCGCTAACCTGTCTTTCCACTCTCCCTGACTGTTCTTAACACATTTTTGGTGCCAATCAGACCTGCCTGCTCTTTGTCCCCAAACTCTTGTGTGCATTCTCATCTCCACACCACCACTTGCAACCCTCCATGCATCCATCTAAATCCTCTCATCATTTGAGCCCCACCTCAGGGCTACTCCACGGGACAGTGGCCTCTCCTTCCTCCAAACTCCTCAAAAACTCATTGTCCTGGGTGGACACATAGGGTTGCCATGAATCAGAACTGATACGACTGCAACTAACAACAACAATGCCAACACAATAATTCAAAGGCATCAGTTCTTCTCTGGTCTTCCTTATTCATTGTCCAGCTTTCACATGCATATATGAGGCTGTTGAAAATACCATGGTGGACTTCCAGGCAACATGGTGCTATAGTCAGAAGCACCACACTGTCCCTCCACAGCAAAGATCAGAAAAACTAAGTCAAACAGAGTCACACGTCAATCCTGAAACCCTAAGCATCAAATGAAGATATAAAGAACTCAGCCAAGCAGTGAATGGAATAAGAAACTGACCGAGAACAGAGAGCAAGGAGAGATACATGCAGAGATCCCCTATCAGCTACCACAGCACAGATCTGCCATCTTGGACTCCTATCAGAGATCAGCGAACAGTGGGTATGAGAAAGTAGCTTCACGGAGCTTCCAGCAGGAGACTACACCACCGGAAACAAGCGATATCTGCTTTCCCACCCCCAGTCCTTCTTCACCCCTACTTAGCCTCCTCTGCTTCCTGCAGCCACAGTCTCTTGGCCGGGAAGCACCAGCTTCACCCCAGTGTCACTTGGATTCCACCTGCCCCCACTGGCCAGCTCCTTGAGTGCCTTTTGTTGGCTGCTGGTGTTGCTTTTTTCCGCTCTTTAGATTTCTTCCATACCTCTCACCACCTCCCCTTCTTTTCTCTCAAATACCTGCCTCTGTGCACCATCTTTGCTTCTTCCTGAAAGGCTGCAAAACACCATTTGACTGTGAAACTGCTTCTTGGCCCGTGCCGCCACGCTGGTGGGACCTCCAGGGCTTTTTTGTTTGTTTGTTTGCTCTGATTTATTCTGTTTTGTTTCATTTGTTTGTTTTCTTTTTCTTTTCTCGGCTTGGGAGCCCCTTCTAGCCGAGCAGTACTGCGCAGCTTGGAAGCTACTACCTTACTCTGCACAGGCACACAGGGAAATCCCTGGGGGCATTTCTTTTTTCTTGGTTTTTTTTATTCTTTCTTTTTTTGTTTTTGTGGGTTTTTTTGTTTCTTTGTTTTGTTTTCTTCTCTCTCTTATTCCCTTTTTATCTTCATTTCCAGTTTCTCAATTTATTCATTTTTTTCTTTTACCCTTTTTCCTTTTTTTCATTTTTATTTTTCCTCATTTCTCAATCTCTCATCTCTCCACTCCAATAGCAAGCTCCCTTAGCACGCTTTTGCTTGCGTGTATGTTTTTGGCTCCTGTTCCTCTCCCCTCTCTCTCGTCTTTCCCATACCCATCTTAGCTCCACGCATCACAATCAACTCCCTCCTTCCTGTCTAACTGCACCGTGTGCTGAACATCACCCTCCCAAGCAGCACAGGCACGGCCTACTGGAACCTGCCCTGCACTGATTCCCAGTCCGCACTGTCAGCCCTGATACATGCCACAAACAGCTCATCCCAGCAACTCCCCTTCAGCTGGACATGCTCTGCTGTACCATACCTGAGTGACTGACCCTGCTCATTGGAGAAGGAGGTGAAAAATATCATGTCCACAGACGAGCAAATAACAAAGAATGCACAGCCCGCCTGCTCAGACATACCAAATAAAACTAAAAAGCAGGACAAAACAAACAAATCTACGATCAATACATGAGGAAAATAACCACTGAATGCTCTGAAGACAGCAGACAGTATCAAAACATTTACAAAAACAGGACAGGATGCTTTCAGTAGGCGTCCAAAATAAAACACCAGATGACCTCCCATACAAGAAAAGGCACTAGACCTAACTGATAGGGAATTCAAATCTCTAATATTCAGAATTGTCCAAGAGTTGAAGCAAAAAGCAGTCAAAAATGAGGAAAAAATAGACAAATTCGTGGAAAATACAGATAAAAAATGGAAGAATTCAAGAAAATAATATAGGAACAAAATGCTAAAATAAATTCACAACTAGAAATCATACAAAAACAACAACTAGAAATCCAAAAGATAAACAACAAGATTTCAGAAATGGACAGTGTCATAGAAGGGTGAGGAGCAGGTTTGAAATGATGGAAGATATGATCAGTGAAATTGAAGACAAACACTTAGATACAACTCTGTTTGAGGAAAAATCAGAAAAAAGAACGAAGAAAAATGAAGAAACCCTGAGAATTATGTGGGATACAATCAAAAGCAAAACTCTGCGAGTGATCGGAGTTCCAGAACAGGGGGAGAAAACAGAAAACACAGAGAGGATCATTGAGAATTGCTGACAGAAAACTTCCCCAATATCATGAAAGATGAAAAGCTGACCATCCAAGAAGCTCAATGAACCCCATATAGGACAGACCCCAAAAGAAAATCACCAAGGCATATCATAATCGCACTCACCAAGACCAAAGACAAACAAATCCTGAGAGCAGCTTGAGAAAAACAAAAAGTCACACACAGAGGAGAAACAATGAGACTAAGCTCGAATTATCTTGCAGAAATCATGCAGGCAAGAAGGCAATGGGATGACATATATAAAACCTTGAAAGAAAAATTTGCCAGCCAAGAATAATATATCCTGCAAAACTCTCATTCAAATATGATGGTGAAATTAGGTCATTTCCGGAAAAAGAAATTAAGGGACTATGTAAAAACCAAACCAAACTTACAAGACTTATTAAAGGGAGTCCTTCAATCAGAGAACAAACAACATCAGACCACAGGCTGAATCTAGGACACAGGATTGAACCAGCCAGATACCAACGTAGAGAGGTTAATCTGTAAATGACAACAGCATCAGAACAATAAAAAAGGGATTAATGGTGTAGGTATAGAACCTTCTAATGGAGAAGAAGGCAAGGCGATACCAAGTAATAACAGACTGCTTCAAATCTAGGAAAACAAGGGTAAATTTCAAGGTAATCACAAAGAAAGTTAACAAACCTACTCATCAAAATAAGGAAGAAAAACATAAAGTCTCCGTAAAAACATAACCTACAAAAACAAAAGAAATAAAAAAAAATCCACAAACTAAAGGAACTCAACACAGGAGAGTAAGAGGAACAAAGAAAACATCAGTACCACAAAAAAAAGCACTACAGAACGCAATCCCATTCCTAGGAATATATCCTAGAGAAAATGAGAGCCATCACATGAATGGACATATGTACACCCATATTCATTGCAGCACTGTTCACAATAGCAAAAGGATGGAAACAATCTAGATGCCCATCAACAGATAAATGGATAAACAAACTATGGTACATACACACAATGGAGTATTAAGAACAATGATGAATCTGTGAAGCATCTCATAACATGGATGAAACTGGAGGACATTATGTTAAGTGAAATAAGTTAATCACAAAAGGAAAAATATTGTATGAGACCTCTACTGTAAAAACTCATGTAAAAGTTTACACACAAAAAGAAACAATCTTTGTTGGTTACAAGGGATGGGAGGGGTGGGGGGGAACTAAAGAGATGACAGTTAAGTGGTAGCTTTGGTGAAGGGTAAGACAGTACACAGACTGGGGAAGCCAGCACAACCTGTACAAGGAAAGGTCATGGAAACTCCATAGACACTTCCAAACTCCCTGAGGGACCGAATTGCTGGGCAGAGGGCTGTGGGGACCATGGTATCAGGGAACATCTAGCTCAATTGGCATAACACAGTTTATAAAGACAATGTTCTATATTCTACCTTGATGAGTAGCGTCTGGGGTCTTAAAAGCTTGTGAGCAGCCATCTAAGATACTCCACTGGTCTCACCCCTTCGGGAGCAAGGGAGAATGAAGAGAACAGATACAAGGAGAAGATTAGTCCAAAGGACTAATGGTCCACAGCTACCATGGCCTCCACCAGACTGAGGCCAGTATAACTAGATGGTGCCCAGCTACCACCACTGACTACTCTAACTGGGATCACAATAGAGGGTCCTGGACAGAGCTGGAGAAAAATGTAGAACAAAATTCTAACTTACAAAAAAAAGAACAAATTTACTGGCCTGACAGACTGGAGAAACCCCGAGAGTATGGCCCCTGGACACCCTTTTAGCTCAGTGGTGAAGTCACTCCCGAAGTTCACCATTCAGCCGGGGATCGGACAGCCTCATAAAACAAAACCGGACTAATGAGGCACAGGAATCCAGGGACAAGGACTAGAAGGCAGGA
>NW_004444042.1:1931628-2014395 GCF_000243295.1 Trichechus manatus latirostris
GGATTGTTGTTTTCTTTATGTTGAGGTGTAATCCATACTGAAGGCTGTGGTCTTTGATCTTCATCAGTAAGTGCTTCAAGTCCTCTTCACTTTCAGCAAACAGGTTGTCATCTGCATATCACAGGTTGTTAATGAGTGTCATGGATTGAATTGTGTCCCCCCAAAATATATGTCAATTTGGTTAGGCCATGATTCCCAGTATTGCGTGGTTATCCTCCATTTTGTGATTGACATAATTTTCCTATGTGTTGTAAATCCTAATCTCTGCCCATGGTTAATAAGCCAAGATTTAAAAAAAAAAAAAAAAAAAAACCCGGTGCTGTCAAGTCAATTCTGACTCATAGAGATCCTAGGCAAGATCAGATTATGTTAAAGAGGATTAGGGTGGGATGTAACACCCTTGCTCAGGTCAAATACCCGATCCAATGCAAAGGGAGTTTTCCTGGGGTGTGGCCTCTACCACTTATCTTACAAGAGATAAAAGGAAAGGGAAGCAAGCAGAGTTGGGGATCTCATACCACCAAGAAAGTAGCACCGGGAGCAGAGCGTGTCCTTTGGACCTGGAGTTCCTATGCAGAGAAACTCCTAGTCCAGGGGAAGATTGATGAGATGGACCTTCCTCCAGAGCCAACAGAGAGAGAAATTCTTCCCCTGGAGCTGATGCCCCAAATTTGGACTTCTAGCCTATTAGACTGTGAGAGAATAGACTTCTCTTTGTTAAAGGCATCCACTGAGACCATGAGTCTTCCTCCAGTTCTGATGCCCTGTTCTTCACATAGTCCAGCCTCTCAGATTATTTGCTCAACAATGCCATACTACCCTCATATAAGAGGCTCTTCTGGAATAGACACGGAGAGACTCACTTATCCTGTGAGTTATCCTTTTGTGGGAAACAGGAAAAAATCAGAAAGATCCTCAGGATATAGCGAAAGAGAAACAGCATTCCCTGGACATCTCCAGTGTGCTGGGCTCTGCTAGGCACCTGGCATGGGTACCCTCACTGTACTCTCAGGGCAGCTCCGTACGGTAACAGGGCCCTTTCTTCTGTGCCAGGAAGCACCTCTCCAGGCAACAGCACACCTCCCTCCATCTTACCTCTTTATTTCTGAGCTATTGGGCAGGGGCGACCACCACTTCTTTGGAGGGCAGGAGAGGAGTACAAGGCATCTGGAGGGGGGGTGGGCCCTCAGCTGGCTTTTCTAAGTACATTTCTGACACTGGAAGGAAAGAAGGGGAGTTGAAGGGCCAGCTAGGGTGAGAGCTGACAGGCAACAATCAGGCCTAGAAAAAAAATGCAAATGAAATGCAGCAGAGGAGAACTGCGGAGACCTGAGGCTGATTCCAAAGCACAAACACACACACACAGACACACACACAGACACACACACACACACACAGCCTCAGCCTCGCATCCCACGTCATTCAATTCCCCTGCGTGTTCTAAACCTAGATGATCAGATAATAAGAGGTTGAGTGGTATGCATAACATCAAGTTGATTAAATTTGTTTACTGATAATTCTTTCAGGTTCCCATGAATATCATGTAATTTCCTTGCTGTATTTCAAACAGATTTGGGCTAATGCATTATTGACAGCACCCTTGCAGACCGGCTCGACAATGTCATTCAGGATAATTATTTCACAACAGATTTCCAGAGCCCCTGGTTCCTGTTGGGATTTACTCGGGCATAAATTACAAAGCCGAATATTTAATCAGCGTCCCCGTTAGAACCCCGTGGCTTATTTTTAGGAATTGAGGGGGGAGAGCTGGTGCAGGAGAGGATATTTGTATTATTATGGCATGAATACATTTCTTCTGTTCTGGGTGAGTTTTGCTTTGTTTCTCTTCTTTCCCCCAAAAGCTCAACCAAGCTGAAAAGCAGCCTGAAGCATCCTTGCCTTTTTTAGAAATAAACACAAGCATTAATCTTTTGACTGCATTAAATTAAATATTAATGTTAACGGATCACATAATGGGAAGTTAAAAAAACGATTAACATTTACACCACATTCTCTCTCCGTGACTCTTCCATTACACAAATTAGTCCCTCTCGGTGATCCCTAAGCATCACCACCTTGGACAGGTAGGACTAGGAGGCAGGGTTTGGTAATTGTGGCATCTCTTTAAGAAAACTGGGGGAAAGGTATCAATGGTCAGGGCTAGCCATACCTGCCTCCCCTCCCTGGTAGTTTAGCCGTAACTCAGGTTGCTCCCTTGCAAGGAGTCATCTCAGGACTAATTAGCAACGCTTAGGGGAGCTGCACCGGAATCTGGCAGTGTTTGTATTTCCGGCTATTTGTGTTGTTCCAGCAGCAGAATCAATCAAGCGGTGAGCCTGAGCTGAGCGCCGGCTCTGTAGCTGACGGGCAATGCTCCCCTGCAGCCTGGCCCGGCAACATCACGCAACCAAGAATGACAGGGGCCTCCCAACGCCCACCCAGCAACCAGTCACCTCCTCCGCAGACTGACCTCCTCTCTACTGTTGTTGTTGTTCTGAGTTGCCGCCCAGTCTATTCCGACTCACGGTGACCCCAAGTGTGGAGGGTAGAACTGCTCCAGGGAGTTTTCTTGGCTGTAATCTTTACAAAAGCAGATCGCCAGGCCTGTCTTCTGTGGTGCCGCTGGGTAGGTTCGAAACACCAACCTTTAGGTTAGCGCTTGAACACAAAGGATTTGTACCACCTGAGGACCTCCTCTCTAGGTTGTAAAATTGGCCGTCAACCCCTCCCCTTTTTTTTTTAAGAGCCCTGGTGGCGCAAACCGTTAAGTGCTTGACTGCTAACCAAAAGATTGGCAGTTGGAACCCACCCACCCAGTGGCTTCGAGGGAGAAGGACCTGGTAATCTGTGCCCATTAAGATTACAGTCAAAGATTATCCTATGGGGCAGTTCTACTCTGTCACACGGGGTCAGTATGAGGTACCTAACAACACAACCTCCTTTTAAAAGGGTGTGCCCCCTCAGTTCTTTAGACTTCCTCTTCCTCCCGCTTTTCTCTTGAGGTTCTTTATCACCCAGTGCTCCCCCGCACCCCATCACAGGCCATCAGGCAATGTTTAAGTCCCCTCCTGCTATTTCTTCCTGCCTCCTCCTTCTCCTCCTCTTCTTTGATTGCTGATTCCATCTCCAGCCTCCACTCCACACTATGTCTCCACCACTACTTAATTCAGATCCATCAAGAGCCCCTCAGCCTACGAGTTCTCTGGCTGTCTATGTCCAGGCTCTACTTGACTCCCGGGCTTCCCTCCCTACCATTGCCAGAGAGACCATTTCACAGCACAGGTTAATTCAGCACCTCTGATGGCTCCCATGGCCTCCAGCTAAGGTCTCCCCACAGCCTTTAGGATAAAGGGCCTTCACAACCAACCCCAACTCTGAGCTTTGTCTATTGTCTGGCCACTACCTGCCACCTTCCCCCTGTTCTAGCCATATTAGACTCCTCGTTAGAAAAGATTTCTGCCTCTGCTGAGCAGAAATGAGGGCAGGAGAACTTTAAGCATTCACAAAACAGGTGTTGTTAGCTGCTGCTGAGTCAACCCCCAACTCACGGTGACCCCATGCACAAGGGAACAAAACACTGCCCAGTCCTGCACCATCCCCGTGACTGGGTGCAGACTGGATCATTGTGATCCATAGAGTTTTCACTGGCTGATTTTCATAACTAGATCTCCAGGCCTTTCTTCCTAGTTTGTCTTAGTCTAAGAAGCTCCACTGAAACCTATTCAGCATCATAGCAGCACCCAAGCCTCCACTGAGATGGGTCGTGGCTGCATATGAGGTGCTTTGGCCAAGGATCAAACCCAACCTCGTGTGGTGGCTGTGCATGAGATCCCTTGGCCAGGGATCAAACCCAACCTCAGGTGGTGGCTGTGCATGAGATGCCTTGGCCAGGGATCAAGCCCAGCCTCACTCACCAAGCAGTACTGTGCATGTATCAGTTTCCTAGAGCTGCTGTAACAGAAGACCACAGAGTAGGTGACTTTAAAGAACAGAAATTCATTCTCTTCTGGAGTATGGGAGTCTGAGATCAGGGTATTGGCCATGTTGATTCCTTCAAGAGCTCTGAGGGAGAATCTGTTCCAAGCCTCTCTCTCAGCTTCTGGTAGCTCCAGGCATTCCTTGGCTTGCAGCTGCAGCCTCACATGGCATCTGTGATCGTTAAGGTTGTGTGTCAACTAGGATGGGCCATGATTCGCAGTGGTTTGGCAATTATGATGTAGTTTGGCAGTCATATGATGATGTGATCACTTCCATGATGAGATCTGATATGTGATCACCTCCATGATGGGATCTGCTGTGAGTAGCCAATCAGTTGAAAGGGAGTTTCCTTGGGGGTGTGGCCTGCATCCAATACAGGTGGATAGTCTGGCAAGGCTCTTGGACTTTCGCTTGCTCTGGATCCTGCAGCTGGCTCCTGTTTGTCTGGGCTTACCTGCTGTCTTGCCCGTCAGTCTTGGGATTCGTTGGTCTTCACACCCTGTTAGCAAGAGCCCTGCTGTCTGGCCTGCCGATCTTGGGTTTGCCAGCCCCTGCAGCTACGTGAATCAGGAGAAGCCTCCAGCCTGACCTATGGATTTAGGATATTCCACCCTCTACAACGGCGTGAGCCACTTCCTTGATATAAATCTCTTTATATAGACATTTATACACTTTACTGGTTTTGCTTCTCTAGAGGCCCTAGACCCTAGCCTAAGACAGCGTCCTTCCTCTGTCTCCCTGTTTCTGTGTCTCTTCTCTTTTTTCATAAGGACATCAGTCATATAGGATTAGGACCTACCTACTCCTAACTAATAACATCTCCAAAGACCCTATTTCCAAACAGGGTCACATTCACAGGTACAGGGGTTGGGGGGGACACAATTCAATTCATAACAGTACACCTATAGCTTGCTAAGTGGTGGGTGATATGAAATATCACCCTGGCTCCCCTCTCTAGGAGAGGACTGAGTCTTTCATTCTGCCTGGGGTTTTAGCTATGCAAGCATAATGAGATCCATTCCACTGGGCTGATCAGGAATCATCAGGCATTTGAGCTGGATCTTGAAGGAATAAGGAGGTTTTGATAGGCAGAGAATATTCATTTGATTCATTTACGTGGCCTCGTTGGCACATCCACCACCCATCTGTCATTTGTCATATTGTGGTGGCTTGTGTGTTGCTGTGATGCTGAAGCTATGCACCAATATTTCAGATACTAACAGGGTCACCCATGGTGGACAAGTTTCAGCAGAGCTTCCAGAAAAAGACAGACTAGGAAGAAATGCCTGGATATCTACTTCTAAAAATTAGTCAATGGAAACTTTATGGATCACAACAGAACACTGTTCAACTCTTGCTTTAGACACATCATCAGGAGGGATCAATCACTAGAGAACATCACGTTTGGTGAAGTAGAGGGCCAGGAAGGGTAAGAAAGACCCTTGATGAGATGGATTGGCACAATAGGTACAATGATAGACTTATGCTGGTGATAGTGAGGATGACACAGGACTGGGCAACGTTTTGTTCTGGTGTACATAAGGGTGCCATGAGTCGGAGTTGACTCGACAGCAGCTTTCTATCTAATTGGCACTTGGCAACAAGAAGAGGAAAATAGGACTAGACCATGGCAGAACCTGTCACCATGTTCCAGAAGCACCTTCCTTCCCCCCATGAGGAAGTGGCGGTAGCCCCAGCCCAAGGAAGTTCCACTCAGTCCCCAGCCACCCGAGAATTGCCAGCTCTAACAATCCACAGCCTCAGTCCTCCAGATCTTGAATCTGGGATTCTGAGCTCTTTCAGACTGTACAAGGCAAGGAACACTGTCAGGGCCATAAAGGGGTGATGCCCACTGCCTCCCCAGGTAATTGGTGACCAACAACCTCTTTCCACCACTCACATTGCACAGGGTTAGGAGCTGGTAAACCAGTTCTAATCCCAGCTCAGCCACTGCCAGCAGTGTGACCTTGGGCAAGTGCGTTCATGTGGCTGAGTCTCCATCTCTTCACTTGCAGAAAAGGGTTAAGAAAAATGACCCCTCACAGCATGAGGAGGTCACAGCAGAGGGGAGAAGGGCCTTGTTGGTGAGGATGACACCATGCCCCAGCATACCTCCCCTCTGCCCTGGTACCTCTGGGGTCCTAGACTCCCTCACCTCAGTGCCTGGAGGAGCCCTCAGTGAGGCCACTGCCACAACCGCTTGACAAGCACAGACCTGCCCCAAGAGCGTCCCTCCTCACTCCATCTACAGCCTAGACCTGGTGTCCTCTGCACCTCCCCATCTCCCTTTTCCTTTGTAAGGAGCAGAGAGAGGCCTGGCACGCTGGCCAGTTGTGAACGTCTAATGGTAGACATTGCCAACATCTGTGCCACAACTCCCTCTCCTCTGCCAGGGCACAAACACCAGCCTGGTTCATCTCTGACTTGCAGTGTTGGCTACCCAAATAGTCTAAGGATCACAAACATCACAGGTTCATGCGGCATTATCCACTATAATCAAGAGGTGGAAACAACTCAAGTGTCCATCAACAGATGAATGGATAAACCAAATCTGGTACATACTTTAAAAATGGTGGCAGGGGGGCATATGACCGCCTCTAACTTCACAACAGGAAAAGATAATCAAGAGCAACAGCCCAAGACAAATTCCTATGAGGCGGAGGTCAAACATAACTCCACCCTCCAAACTTTACCAATTCTGACATCAGCCGTCCCTCCTATAGCACTCTCTACTTCTCTGCTGTGTTCGTTAATTGGTTGCAATGGTCACACAGAACTCACAGAAAATATTACAGATATGAGATTTATTCGGGAAGTTGTTGTTATGTGCTGTTAAGTTGGTTCCGACTCATAGCGACCCTCTACGTACAACAGAATGAAACAGTCCGCACAATCATTGCTATGCTTGAGCCCATCCTTGCAGCCACTGTGTCAGTCCATCTCATTGAGGGTCTTCCTCTCTTTCACTGACCCTCTACTTTACCATGCATGATGTCCTTCTCCAGGTACTAGTCCCTCCTGATAACATGTCGAAAGCATGTAAGACGAAGTCTCGCCATCCTCACTTCTAAGGAGCTTTCTGGCTATACTTCTTCCAAGACAGATTTGTTCATTCTTCTGGCAGTTCATAATATATTCAATATTCTTTGCCAACACCATAATTCAAAGGCATCAATTCTTCTTTGGTCTTCCTTATTCATTGTCCAGCTTTTGAATGCAGATGAGACGATTGAGAATACCATGGCTTGGGTCAGCCAACCTTACTCCTCAAAGTGACATCTTTGCTTTTTAACACTTTAAAGAGGTCTTTTGCAGCAGATTTGCCCAATGCAATACGTCATTTGATTTATTGACTGCTGCTTCCATGGGTGTTGATTGTGGATCCAAGTAAAATGAGATCCTTGACCACTTCAGTATTTTCTCCACTTATCATGATGTTGCTTATTGGTCCAGTTGTGAGGATTTTTGTTTTATGTTGAGGTATAATCTGCAGGGAGGAGGATGAAAGGACAGGATGCTCCATGGAGCCATGCATTCTTCTTCATATAGTCCAGCCTCTTGGACTATTTGCTCAGCATACAGATTGAATAAGTATGGTGAAAGGATACAACCCTGATGCACACCTTTCCTGATTTGAAACTCCGCAGCATCCCCTTGTTATGTTCAAACAACTGCCTCTTGGTCTATGCATAGGTTCCGCAAGAGCACAATTAAGTATTCTGGAATTCCCATTCTTCTCAGTGTTATCCATAATTTGTTATGATCCATGCAGTCCAGTGCCTTTGCATAGTCAATAAAACACAGGTAAACATCTTTCTGGTATTCTTCGCGTTCAGCCAAGATCCATCTGGCATCAGCAATGATATCCTTCATACCACATCTTCTTCTGAATCCAGCTTGAATTTCTGGCAGTTCTCTGTCAATCTACTGCTGCAATTCCAGGTAGATTTCTTTGGTCAGGACAGCTTCTCAGCCAGGACAGCTTCTCAGCCGTGCCCATAGGCAGGCTTCTCCCTGGTCCCCAGCCTCTCGGCCCCTCAGCCCCTCAGCCTAGTCTCTGCTCTGCTCAGGCAAGTGTTACAAAGCTCTTTAGCTCAGCCACCAAGTACCCAGAGGCACCCCACTCCTCCAGCAAGCCTCCTGCCCAAAAGTGCTCAGCTTTCTCGCTCCAGGAAGCCCACCGTGCCGTCTCCTGCCAATCTTCTGGTTCTGCTGTCTCTACTGCTGCCATTTTTCTGCCACTGCTTCTCACCATTTCTCACCATCTCCAATGTTACGGCTCTCTCTCTCTCTCTCTGTCTCCTGAGTCTAGGAGTTTCTCAGAGCAGAGATCCTGGGTCCAAAAGACGCACTCCATTTCCAACTCTTCTTTCTTGGTGTTAGTGAGGTCCCCTCTGTCCCTACTTTCCACCTCTGGGATGGTTCATTTTAAGCCTAGCAGGATGGCACAACTGACCAGTCCCCTCATTAGGGTTCCACACACCTTATTTGCATGGCCCCACCCCCGGCAAGGGTGCCATGCACCTTATTTGCATTATTAGCAAGCTGTCTAATCTCCTTGGTGGGCCACAAGCACCTTATTTGCATAGTCCCATTCAATTATTTTGTAGGTGTCATAAAGACTATGGCTAAAAGCACCATATTAAGTAATTCACTGCCCCACAGGCCACCCCCTGGCTCTTCTAGCCATGGTTCTGTCATACTTAAGAGTATAATTTCCTCCCTCCCAATCATTTCACCAGTCCAAAACAGTCATTAACAATTAATTCTTCAGTAGGGCAACAATTCCTAAGGGTGAGGTTACTCAGGTACCAGCTATTCAGTTCTGCTGCAGGTATCGATCTGATCTGGTCAGATTCTCTAAAAGTCATCTCATCTTCACCCTTTCTGGCCTCTGATAAAATTTAACTGAGAAAAGATTATTCCCTTGCTCTGGGCCTCACGAGGTACCAGCATAATAAAACCTTTAAAGTACTTTAGCTTCTGCCACTATACTCCAATCTACAGTGCCTCCCCCTTAGTCCACTCTTTCACACTTACAGCCTCTACAATCACAGTTTTTACAATCACGACCCTATTAACAATCATTACTCACAGCTGAATCATGTAAGCATCTTAGCATCTTCCCCCACCCTCTCTTCCCTAGACCCATCAGGAAAAGAGGAAACTGTTCATTGGGGATCCTCCCTTGTCCCCCTCACTTTGAGTGTAAGCACACCCATGAAACGTGTAAGCCAGCCACTTCATGCCTTTATCTCCCTCCATTATACATAGCCAATTTCTAAATTGCCTGTACCTATCAAACCAGTACTCTGAGGAGACAAGCATGTTCGTTGATCTGAAGAATCTTTTGTTCTGGTTGGAACTTTGAGCATCTGCATCCATAAGCAAAGTCCAATCCAATGCCAAGCATCAAATTGCAGCAATCTACACCAGCTCACAGTGTCAAACATCTTACTCTTCATTAGGTCGGGTTCTGGTCAGCTCATCCCTAGCCCCCATGGGCTAGGTCAGTGAGTACTAGCCCTGAAGGCTCTGGAGTCCACACAACTCCCTGCACTTCAGACCAGCCAGCCCCTTCTCTCTCTCTCTCTCTTTCTCTTTCTCTCTCATCCCTAGCCTCCATGGGCTAGGCCAACAGGTACCAATGGAACATGTCCAAACTCAGCCCATGTCTTCACTGCTGTGCCTTCTCCCACTTCCACTCATCTCATGGCCCCAGGTGGTCACCTCAAGTTAACATACCAGGCTGTCTACTTGACAGCTGCCTTTAACTTTCAGTCCAGGAAGGGGTTCTTCTGATGGACACTGACTTTTCCTGCCTCGATGCATCCAATGGCAAACTACTTGCTCTAAATTCAAAAAGTTGTAAGAGTCTTTGTTTTTCTTCAGGTCCTTCCTTCAAATGCAAATTTCCTGCTCTCCCAGCAGTTCTGAGTAGGTCTGCGTATCTTTTCAAATTCAAATTTCCTGACTCTGAAGATTCTGGGTGGGGCTCAGGTTTTCAACCTAAGCCCCCAATACTCTATACACAGGGCTAATGCATTGAAATGAACTGTCTGTGTTTCTTTCAAGAAAATCTTAGTTTCCCTTTTAACGTACCTAATCAAATGTTGGCTGAAAGCAGAGTTACATGCTGTCTGTAATCTATAATACCCAGTATTCATTTCTCTCATAACTTTAGGTCTGTTTTACAACACTAAGTAGGAGAAACATTCACTCTCCATGGTACATTCAAATAAACACATAACCCTTTTTAAAATATTACAGTTTCATCTTCTCTTCTCCACACCTTGACTATCTTCCCATTAATATGCATATGGCTTTGGGCCTCTGTCTGGTTGGAACCAGAAGACCCTGCCCCCCTATGAATCATCTTGTTTAACCAGCCAGGTTTTTGCCCCAAGCCACTCCAGATGCAGATTTTCTCCCCTCAGCTTCAGCATAACATCTCTTAATTTCCTTTCAGCCATTACAGGTAACAACAACCAAAGTAACCATCTCAGAATCAAAAGTTACACTTCCAACACCCCTTCATTCTTTCTCTTCCTAAATGCCATACTTCCATAAGTCTTGAGTCATTGCAACCAGTTCCACTCCTGATGCCAACTGTAAAAAAAGACATGGTGGGGGCATTTGACCTCCTCCAACTTCACTAAGGGGAAACAGAAACACCATCAGCATCAGTCCAAGGCTGGTTCCTATGAAGTGGAGATCAGACATACCTCTCTCCAACCTTTTTACCAGTTCTGACATCAGCCATCCCTCCCACAGCATTCTCTACTTCTCAGCTGGGTTCGATAATTCATTGCAATGGCCACATAGAACTCACAGACAATACTTACAGTTATGGGGTTTATTAGGTAAGTAACAGGTTACAATTCAGGATACAGTTCTTCGGTCAGGGCAACTTAGCCAGAACAGCTTCTTGGCTGTGCCCACAGGCAGGCCTCTCCCTGGCCCTCAGCCTCTCAGCCCCTCAGCCCCTTGGTCTGGCCTCTGTCCTGCTCGGGCTAGTGTTACAAAGCTCTTTAGCTCCACCAGTAAGTGCCCAGATGAACCCACTCCACCAGTAAGCCTCGGCCCGAAGGTGCTCATCTCTCTCACTCTGAGGGTCAGCAAGCCTAGCTCTGCTATGTGTCCACCAGCTGCCCTCCTGCCCAAAGGTGCTCAGCTTTCTCACTCCGTGGGCCGGGAAGCCCACTGTGCTATCTCCTGCCAGTCTCCTGGTTCTGCTGCCTCTGCTGCTGCTTTTTCTATTCCGGGGCTTCTCGCCATCTCTCACTGTCTCTAGTGTTACAGCTCTCTCTTTCTGTCTCCTGGCTTAGGAGGTTCTCAGCAAAGGGATTCCAAGCCCAAAGGACACGCTCCACTCCTAGTTCTTCTTTCTTGGTGGTAGTGAGGTTCCCCCCTTTCTGCCTGTGAGATGGCTCATTTTAAGATTAGCAGGATGGCAAAGCTGACCAATCCCCTCATTAAGGTTCCATATACCTTATTTGCATGGTCCCACCCCTACAAGGGTGCTGTGTACCTTATTTGCATTATTAGCAAGCTATCCAATCCCCTTGATGGGCCACAAGCACCTTATTTGCATAGTCCCATCCAATTATTTTGTGGGAGTCATGAAGACTATGGCTAGAAGGGCTATATTAAGTAATTTACTGCATCATCCATATATACAATGGGATCTTATTGGGCCATAAAGAGGAAAGAAGTCCGGATATATGCTATGATATGGTTGAACCTTGAAAACATGCTGAGTGAAAAAAGTCAGAGACAAAGAGGTTAATCTTATATGAAATATCTAGAATAGAGAAAAACATAGAGACCAAAGTTTATTAGTGATTACCAGGGGCTAGGTGGAGGGAGGATGGGAAGTCATTGTTTAAGGGGTACAGAGTTTATTTGGGGTGAAGGAAAACTTTTGGAAGTACATAGTAGTGATGGCTGCACCACCTGGTCAATGTAATTAATGTCCCTGAATCGTACGTGTAAAAATGATTAAAATGGCAAAGGTTTTGTTCAGAAAATTTTTTTAAAAGAATAGTTAAAATGACAAATGTTTTGTTATATACATTTTACCTTAGTAAAATTTTAAAAAAAGAAAAACATCACAGGAGTTAGGACTTTGGTTTTATAGTTGTTGTTATTGCTGTTGCTGCTTTTGTTGTTATTTTAGTTTTGTTTTTATTTTTTAAGTAGTATATATATATATATGTTTTAAAAATTAAAACAGTACCAGAAGGAAAAGAGTGAAAAGTAAGTCTCATTCCCTCCCACCTCCAGCCCTAGCCCCTAATTTATCCTTTCTAAGAGGCATCCACTATAGCCAGAAATATCTTATACAAGCATAGCTATGTTCATTTCTTTTACACGTTTTAGCGTATTATACGTGTTGTTCTCTGCCTTGCTTTTTGTCACTTCATGTATTTGAGAGGTTGGCCCAAATCACTACATACAGATTTACCTCATTCTTTTTAACAGTGCAGACTATTGTACAGTACAGATATACCATGCGTTATTTAACCAGTGCCCTAGTTGTGTGCGCGTAGCTGTTTGCAGTTTGGTGCTGTAAAAAACAGAACTGCAACAAGACTCCTTGCCAACACATCACAGCACACACAAGGGTCCGCAGGCAGCTCACAGAGGTCACCCCATCCAGCTCATGCCCCAGGGACCGCCTTGATGCTGTCTGATGTCCTTTCCTTGGATGGATAAGAAATTGTCCCGGAGAGGTCCCAGTGACACTCAGCTAATCGATAACAGGGCAGAGTGAGAAATCTAGGTTTTCTGACTACATGGAGTTATTTGAATTTGCAATTAAAGGATCATTCCAATTCTCCATTTCGCAGATGGGGAAACTGAGTCTCTTAGAGAGGGAGAGTATCTTCCCATGATCCTAAATTCTCAAACTTCAGTGGGCATCAGTCCCACCCGGAGGCTTGTTAAAACACAACACAGAGAGGTGGGCCCCAGCCCTACATGCTCTGATGCAGTGATCTGGGGTGGGGCCTCAAGTCCCACCTTCCAGGTGATGCTGCTGCTATGGGGACCACACTTAGAGAACCACCGTCCTCGGGGTTCCACAGTGTTGTTTCACGTGATGCAGAGGAGGATGTATGGTTTCTGGCCCCACACCCCACCCCCTCCCATGATCTGAACCTAGCTGCTCCATTTTTTTCTGTTGTATAGATAAGATTAGCTTAAGTTTTTATTAGTGTTTCCTGGCTTAAAATATATTTTCAGGAAGCAACCAGAATAGACCATGGGTAGTCCCAACCGTCTGGTGATCAGAAGCTACTCCTGAAGCATGGAGTTCACCCCTGTAGCGGGGAAGGGTGGTGGAGAAGTCTCTGGGAGACGAGCTGTGCTGTCCGAGCAGGAAAAGGGCCTTCTCAGCCAGCCTTCACCCCACATCATACAGAAAGGGACTCAGTGAAGGGGGGCATCACAACGGAGCGTATGCCCAGAAAGACAGCAGGGCTGTCCCAACACGCTACACTGCCAGCTCTGCCTCTGCCCTGGGACCTTGGCTCTGGCTCACTGGCACGTTGGCTTAAATTTGTGACCAATTCCTTCAAAAGCAGGGATAGGTCCAGCCATCACTGATTCCCTCACTCCCTCCTCCCCAAAGCTCCCAAGCAGGCTGTCATTGTCCGTCTCAAGATTTGGGCCTCAACCTTCAGGAGTCAGGTCCTTTCTCAACACAACAGGAAGCATGGACATACCAGTCAACCCAGAAATACGCCAGAAATGCGCCAGGTAAGGTTGCAGCATCATCTGGCTTCAACATCACCATGATCTCTGGTGCCTGTAGTTGTGGTACATCGCTTTGTGGCTGCCCCACATCTGAGCCATCTTACTATGTAATTTCCTGCTGCACGAACTTTGTGACACAGACCAGATATGTGTTTAGTATTTTCCTACCCCCACCCCCACCCCCCACAACCCCTTGCAGCTAGAATCCAGGCATGTCACCAATGAACAGCAAATCAGATTCCCAGGACTTTGTAAGTGATACAGAGAGGCAGGGTCAGGAGAGAGCGCCTCCCAGAAGTAGGGACAGTGCCCAGGTTCCAAGGTCATCTAGGGTGTGATCCCAGCCTTGCACCCAGTGAGGACTGGAGTAGCATGAGCTCCACCCACACCTTCCCTGTGGCCTGGTTCAGACCATGATCCTAGTGGTCCAGCTTTCCCGCTGATGCTCTGAGCAATCATCCTTTCTTTCAACAAATTCCTTTACTACTTAAATCAGTCAGAGTCCATTTCTGTTGGTCGCAACAATTAACTTGTTAACAGTAGCCCTGGAGGCACAGTGGTTAAGCGCTTGGCTGCTAACCGAAAAGTCAGCAGTTCAAACCCACGAGCCACTCCACACGAGAAAGATGTAGCAGTCTGCTTCTGTAAAGATTACAGCCTTAGAAACCCTATGGGGCACTTCTACTCTGTCCTATAGGGTCACTATGAGTTGGAATCGACTTGACAGCAACAGGTTTGGGTTTTTTCAACACTCACCCCAATGTCACAGAGTCCTCTAATTCAAGAGCAACCTTTGCCCTGAACTTTCTGTCCCATGTCATCTAGGCCAGTGAGCCATCCCTGAGGGCTTGGGGGCCTTGACTTATCTTATTGGTAATAATTATCCCTTACACTTAAGCACCAACTCTGTACTTTCCAAAGCTGTCCCGTCCACTATTTCATCTCATTACCACAACCCACAGGTGAGGTATTTGTTATTGTCAAGTGAGGTTGATAGAGGCCAAGGGAGAAAAAAAGAGTGGGGTTTGGGACACCTGAGGGAATATTTTATTGCTATCATTACTGTTAACAACAATAATAAAAACCACCGCTTGTTAAGAGTTGGCTATTTGCAAGCACTGTGTTAAACACTTCATATACACCATGCAACCCTATAATATAAATATTTTTTGTTTGAATTTTCTCCAAAAGTCATATAAATATTTTCACACCTTATTTTAGTAATAAGGAAAGAAGCTCAGAGAGGCTAGGTAACTTGCCTAAGGCCATCCAGCTGCTACACACAGCAGGGACTTGAATCCAGATCTGTCTGGCTCCAAAGGCAGAATTCTTAGCCCTTATATTAAATGGCTTCCACTGTTCTGCCACGGCCTAGCTCTTTGGACAAGCCATTTAAGCCTCTCTTGGCTGCAGCGTCCCCAGCTGCAAAATGACTACTCTGACTTGCAACACTGAAGCTTGGTGGTTCTCCAGGAGGAAACCAAGTTCCCTTAAGACAAAGTGATTTGTCAAACTGCCGTTGGAGAAAGACCTAAATTAGAAATCAGATCTCCCGCACCAAGCACCATGGAGCCTTGGTTTTGCAGACTTGTAGTTAGAAAATTCTCTCTCCTGCTCTCTGAGCTGCTTAGAGGCAGGGTGGCTGGCTGGACAGGTGGCCAGTGCCTTATTGTTAACTGGATGCTGATTCACTCCACCTCCTAATTGGGAAGGATTCTAATTACAAGCCCAGGGAAGTGGCAAGTCCTGGGGGCTGCTTGGATCTGCCCATTACTGCTCCTTCCCTGGCTTGCCCTGGGGGCAGCACAGAAAGGGATCACGAGCCGAGGGAGGGCTAGCTAGAGAAGGAGGGCCATCTCTCTGCCAGTTGGGGGTGAGGAGTGGGGAGCCTGACCTGGGCGCAGAGCAGGTGGCACTGGGCCCTAGGGCGCTCTGTGGCAGGGGCCCAAACAGCTGACTCTGCCCTTTTCAGAGCGTTCAGCAAGGGCAGAGCCACACCCCACCCACCAGCCGAGTGGGACTAATTAGAGCATTGACAGTAAAACCCAGGAGGGGATGTCCCTCATCTCCATCTTGCTGCATTTGCTGAAGAGGCACCTATGACATCACACAGCTTAATACTCCACTGAGCAAATTAAGCCTTGGGATTTCATTCACTACCTGTGGTCTATACATTTTAATTGGCTCTAAACTGTCCCCTGAATTGATGTGAGAGCACGGCAGTGCAAGGGAAGACCTCAGAAACAGCACCAGCCACACATGTAGCTTCTGGAAAGAAGGAGGAGCCAAAGGGCAAGGTGAAGAGAGACTGGTTTTCAGTGGCTGGTCCCCAGGATTGCTGTCTGTACTCAAGGGTAGGAGGAAGAATGGAGAGGCAACCTTCTACCTCCACCCTCCCCTCTGCTTGTCTCAATCTTGTCCACTTTCCTAGTCCCACATCAAGCCAATAATTCGACAAGCTTTGATGGAGCCCTTAGTACATGCTAAGTGTGTCCTGTGCTGGGTGGTGGGCAGTCAATATGTTTAGAATTCATTGGGTTGCAAGAACCAGAAATCTATGCAAACCAGCTTTGGGTAGCATTGTTGTGAAGATACGAAGGTGTCACAGGGAAGGTGATCAGGCCCCTATTCTCTCTGCTTCCATCTGTCTCTTTCAGGGCCTTGGGCCTCTTGTCTTTCTCTCTACATATCCGCTTTATTCTTCTCTCTCCCAATAGACAGGCTTTTCATCTTCCTGCACACGGCCTCCATAGCCACCCAAACACGGCAGCCTCAGGCCCCACCCCCTGAATGACCCTCCACCTCAACGCTCAAAATTAATGGACTGATCTATGTGTCTCAATTCAAATGCCCCAGGGAAAAGAACAACTGGTCCAGCTTGAGTCACATGTCCACTTCTACACTGGCTTAGTTTACCAGTGGCTTCCTACTTGTTGAAGCTGTCTCCTTCTTGGCTTCTAGGACTCAACTTGAGCAATATTTTCTCCTCCCTCTCTGACTACACCTTCTCTGACTACTCCCATGGTTTTAACACCCTGTTGGAGCACTTTAAGTTGTATAGCAACTCTGCCCATATACTGTCCTTGAACTGGGGCAACTAGAGTCTTATACTTTTAGAGGGCTCAAGTCTGATGCTCCTCTGGCCACACCCCTCTCTCCCTGAGGTGAGGAGTCCATAGGCCCGGAGATATACCCACCCAGACTCCGTGGTCCCCTTCTAGAGCTGTGCTGTCCAACAGAACTTCCTGCAATGATGAGATGTTCTATATTTTCACTGTCTAATAGTAGGCATTAGCTACATGTGGCAACTGAGCCCTTGAAATAAGACTAGTAACACTGAGGAACTGAATTTTTTTTTTTAATTTTATTTTAATTAATTTTAACTCCCACCTGGTCTCCCTGCCCTGACTGGCTTCTTCTCTAACGCCACCCTGACCCAACAGCAGTTCTTGACTCTCTACCCCCTCTTCCACTATAAAATATGAAATGATCCTCTGTCGCCTGTATTTCAGAATAAAGTCTAACTTTTAAGCCAAGATTTAACTTTTAAGTCAAGGTTTTTGCAATCCTGCCTCACATCCCTCTATTCCCTCTTCCTCTCCCCCTGCACACAGACATGCAGCCTACATCCCTCCATGCCCTTTGAACAATCCTTGACTTTTCTCACTCTGTGCCTTGCAAAGACTGTTCTCTCTGTTCAAAATGTTCTCCACACCACCTCCACTCCACTCCTGGAAAACTCCTACTTATCCTTCAAGACCCAGGTAAACTATCACCTTACCTCCTCCCCTGTGACATTTGCTGACCCCCTTCCCTTCTTCCCAAGTTGGTCCCTCCTTCTTCAGTGTTCTGGATTGAATTGTGTCCCCCAAAAACATGTGTCAACTTAGCTAGCCCACGATTCCCAGTACTGTGTGATTGTCCACCATTTTGTCATCTGATGTGATTTTTCTACATGTTATAAATCCTACCTCTATGATGTTAATGAGGCAGGATTAGAGGCAGTTATGTTAATTAGGAGGGACTCAAATATACAAGATTAGGTTGTGTCTTAAGTCAATCTCTTTTGAGGTATACAAGAGAGAAGCGAGCAGAGAGACAGGGGGACTTCATACTACCAAGAAAGTAGTGCCAGGAGCAGAGCATGTTCTTTGGACACAGGGTCCCTGTGCTGAGAAGCTCCTAGACGAGGGGAAGATTGATGACAAGGACCTTCCTCCAGAGCCAACAGAGAGAGAGAGACTCCCCCTGGAGCTGGCACCCTGAATTTGGACTTACTAGCCTCCTAGATTGTGAGAGAATAATATTGTGTTTGTTAAAGTCATCCACTTGTGGTATTTCTGTTATAGCAGCCCTAGATAACTAAGACACTCAGTGAGTGCCCATGTCAAGCACAGGCCTAAATACGCTTTGCGCAGGCCTGGGCATTTGCAGATTTTGCACTGAGATGACATTCATATTACTTCTTTTTTAAATATTAATTTCACCCAAGGTCTTATGTATATGCCAGCATCCCTGGAGGCCTCTGAAAAGGAGTAATTTGTCATTTTGCAGAAGTGTGAGTTTGAATCTCATTCTGCAAGTTAGGTGTGCAGGCAGAGTCATTAGGCTGCTTGGTGAGCCTCAAAAGCCACTCAACATCCCTATCTCAACACATATTGGTTATTCTCTATTCATTACTTACGAGATAAAGTGGGTTTTAATGAAAAACTTTATTTGTGGAAAACAAATGCCTCCCCCCATCCATTAGCCAAAACAAATTTAAATGCAAATCAAGGTTGTATCAGGATGTAACCTTCTGAATCCCATGAGGCTATGGCAATAGTTCTCAAAGTGTGATTCCTGAACCAGACCACCCGTATCACTTGGGAACCTGTTAGATATGCACATTCTTCAGATCTGGTGAATCAGAAACTGCAGGGGCAGGGCCCTGTGTTTCAACAAGCCCTCCAGGTTGTTCTGATGCACTGGTCTGCTTATGTATTATGAGTGCTCTAAGTGAGATCACACAATATTTGTCGTTTCATGACTAACTTACTTCACTCAGCATAACGTTCTCAAGTTCATCCATGCTGTAGCATGTATCAGGACTTCACTTCTCTTTGTGACTGAGTAATATTCCCTTGAGTCAATGTTTAGGAAGCATTGACTTTCTGTTTATGGTGATGGAATATTTGGCAATGGATATTGGTGATAGTTGTGTAAGCTGACCCTACAAATGCCAGGAAATTTCCATTAGTCCTTAAACTAGCCCAAGCCAGAGTTGGCCCGCCCTGCATGCACAGAAGGGCCTGCTGTGACAGCTGACTGACCTTGACAGCTGACGAAGCAACAGGTGGAACAAATCAGAAAGAAAATCATCACCCAGACCCTATTCCGAAGCTAGAGGTCCAACAAGAACCATGTCACTTCATGTTTCCTGGTCACCTTCTAGAGTTTTCCCTTCCTAGTATGCCTGTGTGGCTGCCATCTTGCTGCCCAAGTCACATATATGCCCTGCTTTCCCATAGCTCGGGGAGTTAGATCTGAGGAACTTCCTCCCAGCTCCTTGCTCTGCGCATTGCAATAAAGTTACTATCTCTTTCTCAAAGACCAGTGTCCAGATTATTGGCAAGTCTGAGCATGCCAGACAAGGACCTACCTTCCTGGATTTGGTAACAGTTGCACAACATAACTGACGTAATTGGTATAACTGAACTGTACGTGTGAAAAATGTTGAATTGGCAAATGTTATGTGATATATATTTTTTAGAACAATGAAAATAAAAAGAAAGAAAAAAACAAATAAAAGGAAAATTGAACAACAAATCCAAAAGAAACTGAGAGAACTTCTAGTTGGGTGTTCATCCAGAGCTCCTGATCCAATGGGGAGGAAGAGAAGTGTATGAAAGGACAGCGTATGTGTTGTAGACCCTCTCAAACCTTCTCTCCCTTCTGCCCACTCCTCACCACTCCCAACCCAGTTCTGAGAACTGAGTGGTAGCCCTGGACCACTCAAACCTTCCAACCTAAGACCCAGGTGCAAACTCCTGTCCAAATGACTTCCTCAAAGAAGAACCCCAGAAGCCAGGGAGCGTTTCATCCTAAACGGCCTGTGCAGGACCTATAAATTAATTACTTAGTATCATTTACAGAAGGCCTGTTGGTCTCAAGATGAATGGAACTAATGCTGTTCTTGGCATCCAACTTAAAGATTCAAGGCGCCAGAAATACAAAAGAAGGCTTCTTTCAACTTCCTGACTACGCAGATGAATAAGCTAGAAGGATGGGATGGGGTGCCCTATTTAAAGGAGGAATAAAGGTTTCTTTGGAGAAGAAATATTAATCTCAATATTCACATGGCGTTAAAATATATGTTTGAGATCTCCAGAATGTGATGTTCATAAATAGATAAGCTCTAAGTGGATGATTTTTCAGCCTTGATTTTCCTTTACTGAAATATAATTAACACTTCCTGAAACCAGCTAGCTTGGAATAATTTAGTTCAATTGTAAGTATGGAAAACACTTAACAATTAGCTCCATGAAATGAGACCAGCAAGCACCGAGCAGACTTCATTAATGCCGTAAGTGCATATGCCCTATTATAAGAGCTTTCAGAAATATTGTATAAATCTGAAATGCCCCCATAGGATGGAATGGGGAGGGAGTTTCTGATTATTTCCATTCTTTTGAAAGCTACATCTCAGAAACGCAGCAGTCTAAAAGATGACGGCAATTGGTTTTAATATTTTTACAGCTGCTTCCGAGGTGGTAAAAGGAAAAGAAACCAAGGCATTGTAATGAGATCTTTAAAGCCGCATGATTTAACCTGCTGTAACAAGGGGCAGGTTGGGCGGAGGAAGAAGCTCATGGGTTCTCAGAGTCAGGGGCCCTGGGTTTAGCCGTGTGTCCTCAGGCACGTCCTCTCAACTTTCTGAGTTTTCTCATCTGTAAAATGGGGATAACCAGGAGTACTAAAGCAGGTAAGGATCAGAACAGAGTCCCTCCCTGGGTGGTACAAATGGTTAATGTGCTCGGCTGCTAACCAAAAGGTTAGAGGTTCAAGTCCACCTAGAAGTGCCTCAGAAGAGAGGCCTGGCAATCTACTTCTGAAAAATCAGCCACTGAAAGCCCTGTGGAGCACAGTTCTACTCTGCCATGAGTTGGAATTGACTTGACAGCAACTGGTTGTTTTTTTTTAAGGATCAGAACAGCACCGGCCCTGACCAATCAGAATGGACACTGGTAGTAAAGGACCAGTCCTGTGGGCACCTTCAACCTGTGCGACCTGGCTGCACCTCCCAGTGGCAGAATAACAATAACAGAATAACTCAGAGAGCTGTTGAGAACATTGCATGAGTAATGAATGAAAGGGCTTCCAAAATGGAAAACCTCTATTTAAATCTGGGAGATTTGGATGTTTTTTATTTCTTTTTTAGATACTGGCTGGGGGGCAAAGCCTTCATGAGATTAAGATAATCTCAGGCTACTTTGTTTCTTGAAGTTCTGAGGAGAGTGAAAAATGAAGAATTACCAAAGGCAGAATGCAACAAAAAAAAAAAAGTAGTGAATTTTAAATGTGTATGTTTACCAAAATATTGTTTTAGCCCACTTACCCAAAACAAGGAGGGGGGAGGGCAGTGGTGGTTCAGTGGCAGAATTCTCTTCTTTCACGAGGGAGACCCAAGTTCGATTTCCAGCCAGCGCACCTCATGCACAGCCACCACCCGTCTGTCACTGGAGGCTTTTGTGTTGCTATGATGCTGAACAGGTTTCAGCAGAGCTTCCAGACTGACAGACTAGGAAGAAAGGCCTGGCAACCTACTTCAAGGAGCCCTGGTGGAACAATGATTAAGCACTCGGCTGCTAACTGAAAAGTCAGCAGTTCGAACTCACCAGCCACTCCACAGGAGAAAAGACCTGGCAATCTGTTCCGGTAAAGATTACAGCCTAGGAAACCTTATGGGGCAGTTCTACTCTGTCATATAGCGTCACTATGAGTCAGAATCAACTTGAAGTCACCTAAAAACAATAATAACCATTTTTTTTTTAAAAATGCTATGGATCACAACAGTCTGATCCACAACTGATCACGGGAACGGCGCAGGACCAGGCCGTGCCTCGTTCAGTTGTGCCTGTGGACATCATGAGCTGGGGGCTGACTCAGCCTCAGTTAACAACAATAACAACAACCCAGAACAGAGCACAATGTACTGTGATTTTCCTCGTCATAAAATAAATCCTGTGTTCCTGAAAAGTGGGGAGTCACAAGGCACCACAGGGAATGAGGGCCAGGACTAAAACCCAAGTTCAAAACAGTAAGGTGCTGTAAAATGGTGGGAGTAACAGTAGCATCAGTACCGTCAATACCTGTCTAACTTCGGGAGGATAATGCAAATTAAGATCAGCCCAAGGCAGATCCCTGTAAGGTGGCGGTCAGACAGACCTGTACTCTCCAATTTTTTTACCAATTCTGACACCAGCCATCCCTCCCATGGCACTCTCTCTACTTCTCTTCTGGGTTCAGTCATTTGTTGCAACGGCCACATAGAATTCACAGACCATACTTAAGTAAAACAGTTTATTAAGGAAGTAACAGGGTACAACTCAGGATCAGGCTCAACAGGCTACAACTCAAGATTAAGATCAGAAAGCATGCAGGCCAAGTGTTCCTTCAGCACAGGACAGCTCTCTCAGCTCCTCTCGACCTTTCAGACCTTCTCTCGGCCCCCTCAGGACAGGCTTTGGCTCTGCCACCTGTTACCACAGGCTCTGTCGCTGAGCCCCTTCTGGATTTGTCACTGTCTTCAGTGTTACAGCCAGTGACCAGTGTTATAGCTCTTTTAGGAGAGCCCTTGCCTCCTCTCTGTCTGCTTCTTTCTGCTTCTTCCTACTGCTCTTTTTCAGCTTCTTTTTTTCTCTGAAAAACCTCTGTGGTGCTGGCTGCACATATATACACAAAACTCCTTGTCAATTTCAAGGCACGGCACCTCCCTGCTGGGGGGTGCACAAACTGACCAATCCCCTCTCGGTAGGCCATAGGCACTTCATTTGCACAGAAGGCACAGCTGTGCTACAAGTCACCTCATTTGCATAGTCTACTACCAATCCCTGAGAGGTGCATATGAATCATAGTGTAGGCTGTAGCCCAGGACCAGATAAAAAGTATCAAAACCAAGTTATTTACAGCTGGCCCAGGAATTGTCAATCAACTTGGACAAAAGTAACAAACCCTCTAGGGTAGAAAACTAGGGCAAAGGTAACTCCTCAGGGTTTGGGGGGATATCTGTCAAGGTGTTCTTCCAAAGAGCCAAGGCAAGAGGCCACATAAAGGAACTCATTTCACCACAGATGCACACCTTCTTCTTTCAGTCCCACCTGCGGGGTCTGTTTTAACTTCATGGTGTAATAACATCAAAACTCCACATCTGAGGCCCTTCACAATGTTAGACCTGTGCTAAATGTCTCTCCCAGACCCCTGTGGGACAGGCTCGGAGTGAAGAAAGTCATAATACCCAAATCCCCTGCAAATGAGGAAGGTACCAATGAGCTAGTTGCAGCTCTGGAAAGCTCTGGGTGAAAGAAAGTTCTTCCCCACTGCCTACCCCTAATTCTGTCATTGGGACTGCCTGGAGTCCCCGTGCAGGAGCCACCGATCATGAACCCCAGCGTCTGCTTAACCCAGAAAAGGGGGCTCTCCTGGATAAGGGAAGTGTTGTACATCTAAGTCTGGAAGAAAGAGGTAGAAACATGAATTGGGTTAGAATCTACTGAATGCCGGCCCATAACAAATACTTTTCCTGTATTAAACTCTCTACAGATAAGGAAACTGAGGCTCAGAGAGGCCTGGTGACTGGCCCAAGATTGCACAGCTAATGAACAGTAGAAGTGGGAGTCCTGCTCAGAACTATGACCTCGAGCCCACTCTCTCTGCATACACATGGCACACAGTTCACAGAAACACATGTAGGTGGAAGTACCTAGCACAGTTCCTGGCCTAGAGGAGATACTTATTACATGCCTATGGAAGTTGAATAGACAATATTAAATAAGGACCTGGTATTAGTTTCCTACTGCTGCTGTAACAAATTACCACGCACTTGGTGACTTAAAACAACACAAATTTATTATCTTACAGTTCTGGAGGTCAGAAGTCTAAAATGGGTCTGCAGGGCTGGTTGCTTCTGGAGACTCTAACACAATGGGTTTCCTTGACATTTTCAGCTGCTAGAGGCTGCCTGCATTCCTTGGCTCACAGCCCCTTCCTCCACCTCCAAAGCTGGCAGCAAAGCATTTTCAAATCTCTCGCTCTGACCTCTCCTTCCATCATGATATCTTCTCTCTGACCCTCTTGCCTCCTTCTTATAAGGACCCTCGTGATTACACTCAGCCCATGCAAATAATCCAGGATAATCTCCCCATCTCCAGATCCTTAATTTAACTACATCTGCAAAGTCCCTTCAGCCATGTAAGGTAACATACTCACAGGTTCTGGAAATGGGACAGTGACATTTTTGGGGGGACCATTATTCAGCCTACTATAAACCGTAATAAATGAAGTCTTAATAGCCACTGATGCTTTAGAAATTAGCCAAAAGCTATAGCATATAGTTACAACAAACTGAATCCCAGATTTTCAGGATAAGACTCGGTATCAAATATTGTCACTCTTGATCAATAATAATCATAATTTAGTGGCTACAACTTACATACTAGGTATCATGCTAAGTGCCTTCCAAGGATTGTCTCATTTGATCCTAAAAATGCCCTATGATTTAGACATTATTATCTCCAATTTACAAAGTAGAAACCGAGGCTTCAACAATTATTTGACTTGCTCAAGGCCATAGTTAATAAATGGTAGAGCTGGAATTTGAACCTCGGCTGCCTGAGGTTAGACATCCTGATTGTTGTCTCAGGAAATATTGCCACCAGACAAACAGCCTACACACAAAAGAGAAAGTGCTCTGGAAAATATAAAGAAAATCTTAATATTGAAAGGAAGCACAAGGAATAATAGGGAGGCATTTGGGTCAAATCCTGGTTCTGCTACTTGGACCTCTATTTCCTCATCTGTAGAATGGGCTTAGTTTAACACCCACCTGCCTGGGGTCTTGTGGAGATGAAATAGAGATAACTCTTGCAATGAGCTTTAACAGTGTTCCATACATGTTAGGTGGGCAGGAAGGAAGGCCAGGCTTGCCCGTACATACAAGCACAGGGCTAATGCTGGTTGACCTTGAGCCAAATTCTACTCCTGTCTGGATCCAAGCCTCCCCCAAGTACAGTGAAAAAGATGGACTAAATGCTCTCGACAGCCCTCCCTCACTCTGACTTCCTGGGAGAAAATCTTGTAGGCTTCCTCTGACTTCAGACCAAAAACATTTGGGGCTCAGCTTCCTGAAACTGCAAGCATTCTCGCTTCTCTGGTCCCAGGGTAGCTTCTGAATGGATGGGAATGTGTAAAAAGGTCTCAAAGAATCTTGCTCAGAACAACTTTCCTCAGATGCCCTTAAGCCTCTTCCAGCAGAATCGTTTATCAGGCACGGAAAACATGGCAGCAACTACGGGGTCTGGAGCCTGACCCCAAACTGTGTCTCACATGTGGATTAATGGCCTGTGTGATCCACCCGGAGAGGCTGGCATGGCGCGGCTGCATGCTGACATCATCTGGGAAGAGGTGCTCCACCCCTCCCCTTCTCACACTCTGGGGAGACTCCCAGAACCTGACTGGAGTGCCAAAATACCGCAGAACAGGCGGGGCGCTTAGAAACCTGCTACTCCATGGCCCAGAGGCCGAGAGGCCTGCCCAGGTCACTCAGCAGGTTCAGGACAGGGCAGTTAAGTGCAGGTTAAGAGGTGCATGACTGTTCTGCTCTGCCACTGTTGGCTGTGTGACCTTGGGCATATTACTTACCCTCTCTGAGCCTCAGTTTTATCAACTATAAAATGGGGGAAATAATGGTTGTTGAGAACATTAAATGAATTAAAAGATGTAAGGTGCTTAGGATGGTGCCTTGCCCATACAAAGCACTATATATTATTTTTAGCTATTATCTTAGAACTTGGCTCCAAGTCACCTGACTCCTATATCAGTGTTCTTTGCATGACATCAAAGCCACCTCCTTCTGCCAGCTTAGTGCTTGGACATTGTCACGTCTTCTCTCCTCAGCTGAAATGGGAACCCCAGGCGAGTGGAGACCCCAAGGTTGTCTCTCATGCTCCCACTCATCCAAAATAGCACCAGTTCCTTCACCTAATACTCTCACTGGTGGCTTCAGTACTGATTAATGCAAGGACGTTGTCAAAGTGACTTAGGAGTTAAAAACTAACAACCAAAGTGTCTTCTCTATGCAACAGTGAAGGCAATCAGACCAAGGGGAAAGGCCCTCTTTCCGGTTCAGGAAAGCTGGCCAAACCAGTTGGTACTTGTTGGGTTTAAGCCAACTGGGATAGGGAGGCAAAGGGAAGGCAGTCTCTTGCTCTCCAGCCCCTCCTGATTGCAGGTAAGCTCTGAGACTGGGCTGCCCTCACGTGGCCGCCAGCCCAGCAGCCTTCCAAGAGAGCAGGCCCTAGCTGGCTGGCTATTGTGATAGCCAGTTGAGGATGGTCCCCTTGCTACTTTGTCTATTAAAAGCACTGATGCTAAGGCCTCCTTTCATGCTGACCCTCTGTCTCTCCCACACACACACTGCTTGTTTTCTCAGTAAAGACATGACCCTGACATCAGGGGGCCCACTGAAGCACAGGGAGAAATGGCTGAAGGAGGCAGCAGCAGGCAAGCACGGCCCTGCTCAGCCAGCTGGGCCAGCAGTGCTCCCAGACACAAACATGGTGTGAGGATGTGGCCCACGAGGAGGCTACGTGTTTCTGTCTGTGACCCAGGGATGGGCAGCACCTTGTGGGGAGGAGCAAGAGTAAGGCCAGGAAACAGACAGCCAGCCTGGAAATGGAGGAGGAATGTGGGAGGGGCAAACTCAAGGACCTCATTCCCTACCACCCTTCCAGCTGAGGCAAAGGCCATGAAAACATTATTTCCCCAGCCACCCCCTGGCTGACAAAGATCTGTCTTTACCCAGAATTCCTGGATCACATGATAAGAGGCAGTCCAGCCAAGGTTCAAATTAAGATTGGGCCGCTTACAAGCTGTGTGATTTTCTGCAAGGAACTTCACCTCTGGACTTCAGTTCCCTACCTGTTGTTATTAGTTGTCATCGAGTCAGAATGAAGCGTTGCCTGGTCTTGCAATATCCTCATAATCAGCAGATACGTTTACAGGTCCTTGCCGTGGCCACAGTCCCAGCTGAAGGGGCAGCCCTAAGTGGCCATGTTTATACCACATGCTCTGTCCTGATGGGATCAGAGGACACCTGACCTAAGGACATCAAATTCATTGGCTAACCAGTGACCAATCAGATTTTTTTCTCTCAAGAATATTGAACCAAGAGACTGACTCTATAGTTAGATGATGATGGGCTTCTTGGGTTGTGTAGTTATGGCCAGAACTGGCCCTATACCAAACCTAGCCACATGCAAGGTGGATTTGGGAAGAGGGGGAGGAAGCTGCAGAGCAGAGAAGCCATGAATAAGCTGAGGAATTCTTCCTGCAGAGAGGAAAATGAAGCAGAGGCTCAGAGAGAGGCAAAGAACAAAGGCCACATAGCCCAAGAGAGATGGGGAGACCAGAGACAGACAGAGATGCTGCCTCACACCTGGTGGCCTCCCAGAACTGGTTCCCATAAGACTGCTGGCTTCACTTTCCATCTAGAGATCCCTGTACTGTTCCACTAACCATGCCCTGCCCAGTCCCCAGTGCTTGAGATGACCCAGATGGATTGTGTTCCATGTAAGCCAATGATTCTTGCCCACAACAATGGGTATGGTGCTTCCCATGGGGCCCCCATCAAGCAGTGCATCCTTCAAGGGTCTCTGGGCCCTGGTGTATGGGAACTGACTCCAAGCTGTCTGACTGTCCTTTGCTCTGTCCTTCCTGGAGAACTAGGTCCTAGAGTTCCTGGGGCAAGTATATAGATTGGGCTTCCATGATTCAGCTGTCTTTGGAGATGAGAGATCTGGAAATCTTAGACTGAGGAAGTGTCAGTCTAGACACCTCATGATGGATGTTTGTATATTGGTCTCCTGGAACTGAAACAGTCTGCTCAATAAAATAAAAATATGACCCTACAAGGCTACTGCATGATTAGCCAAGCTAGCAATTTAAAGTCAAAGACTTGAATTCAAAATCTGGCTCTGGTACATACTAGCTCTGTGACCTTGAGTGAATGACTTAGTCTCTCTGTGTCCAGTGGAGATAGTATCTGACTGGTATGATTTGGAAAAGATTCAGCAAAATAATGGCTCTAGTGTAAAATATTTGTAAGAGGCTGTCTGTCCATCTGCCTGCCTTTCTCTCATTATAAGTGACTAGCAAAAAGGGTATTAAATAAATGTGTTGTGATGAGCGGGGGAGTTGTGTGGTTGGTTGGTTGGTTGGTTGGCAGTTTTAAGAAACCCATTAATGATGGGGGAAAAAATTCAAAGCACCAAAATGAGATAAATTGAGGTCCCTGTGCGACTGCTGCTTTGCATTTTTGTAGGAGTTTATCTTTTCTCAACACTTTCACAAGTACTGTCTCATGTGCTCATTACCACCACACTGGGATTTGGGGAGAGGCAGAACTACTATCCTCAACTTTCAGATGAAGCCTCTGAATCCCAGTCACCTTTCCCTTCCCCTCCCCAGAATGATCCAATTCTCCTTTGCAGGAAGCTCCAGGAGGAAGCCCTGAGTAGACTCAGGTGGACGAGTTGTTCCTGTCCTTAACATTCTCTTTTAGTTTCAGGCATACAGGGAGATCCCAAGTTTTGGTGCCGTGTCCTTTTGCCCCTGGGACTCTCAGAACTGTTCTGGGGCCAGGGTGACCTGGCTCTGTGGATCTCAGAGGGCCAGAAGCCTCTGCCCAATGGAACAACCGATCCCTTCTGCCAACCCCAGAACCACTCTCAAGTTGACACAATTCAGAGAGCCTTCCCTTCCTGGGGGTTCCCACCACCCTGTCTGTGTCATACGATATGGCCTGGAATTACACCCCAGAGTCAGATGTGCTCTAACTGTTCCAGTAGATCAGCCTTTCCCCATAAGTAGACTGGAAGCTTCCAGAAGTTAAGAGTAAGAACTCTAGAGTTTGGCTGTCTGAGTTCAAAGCCTGTCCCTGTCACTTCTATGCTGGGTGATCATGGACACTCTGCTTACCCTTCTGAACACGTTTCCTCTGCTGCAATAGTGCCAACCTCATCAGGCAGCAGTGAGGAGGAAGTGAAACATCCAGGAGAGCTCAGCCTCAAGCTGGGCATATGGTAACACTCGATAAGCTTTAGCCTTCCTCATTCCTGTAAAGAAGGCTGGCTATTATGCCAATACCGTTACATACACACATCATAGAACTAGCTCTCAGCTTCCACTAGACCATGAACCCCTTAAGGAAGGTAGCTGTATCTTATTCATCCAGCTATCCCCCAATTCCCAGCTCAAGCTCTGGCACAGATTGGAAGAATGAAGAGAAAAATGAATGGTTTCCTTATAGCTCGTTTAGCTCCAGAATTGTTTGGCTCTGGCTATCATGAAAATGCACTCTCTGAGTCTACACCAGTTGTCTGGGAGAATCAGGGGCCTAGCATGGGTCTGGGACCAGGACTCGTATCAAACTGGGAACAGACATTCCACTGTGGATAATGCACATGTAGGTGAGTGGGAACGGGGCCAGCAGGCAGGGACACTCCAGCTTCCTCTGGGACCCTGGCTCACTGCCAGTCTCGCTCTCACTCTCACTCGCTCTCTACAGATGCACACACACAAACACATAACCAGACCAGGGATGAAAGTCACCAAGCTGGCCTCACCTAGAAGATCCCAGTCCTCCTGAACAGTTAGGTGAAGGCCAGGAGGTATGGGATACATTGGGGTCCCCAGCTGGGTCCTTTTCCTAAGGGTGTCTCTTAAAAAGTGCAAAATGCCAGTGACAGCAGTGATAGGCCCAACTGGGCTGCCTGTACTAGGGACCAGACGGAAACTGGGATCCAGATTCTGGAGCAAACTCAGGGACCAAGGAAGCAAAGGGAATCCAAAGGACAAGAAGATTCAGAATTCAGACCAAGAGCTGAGCTCAGGGGAAGGACAAGGGTCAGGGCACAGGGGTCAGCCATAGGGTAGCTGCCTTACCCCAAACAGACCTCTACCCCTCAGAGAGAAGCTTCCCCATACATCACAGTACTCACCTGCTGGTGACACCATGTCAAAGTAGATACCATGTGATCAGCTACCCCACACTGTCATTCACACCTTGATGGAAGGGATGGCAGGAGTGACAGGTTGCTGAAGAGGAGTCAGCCACAACCTGGAGGCTTCTTGCACATGGAAGACTGGGAGGAGGGAGGTCCCAGGAACAGAGACAGGAAGACAGCCTATCTCTTACCACTCCCTGGCCTGTACTTTAGACCCCACAAACGCACACTGCTCAAAGTTCTCAGCACACCTCATGCTTTCCATGCCTCCGTGCTTTTGTTCTTGATGTTCCCTTTCCCCAGAATGCCCTTCCTACATTTCTTGCCTTACAAGACTGAGCTCTGAGGTCATCCTTCAAGGAAGCCTTCCCTGAGTCCCTAGAAAAGACCGTGTTTGTTCCCTGTGCTTATCTGAGCTCTTACAATTCAATATTGAGAGTCTACTTGCTTTCCGAGGCTCCCACTGGGCCAAGAACTGTTATGACTGAGTTGTGTCCCCAGAAAATATGCAGTGGAGTCCTAACCCCTGAACCTGTAAATATGACCATGTTTGGAAAGCTGGGTTTTCTTTTGTTAAGTAAATGAGGTCACATCAAAATAGAGTGAGTCCTAAACCCAATCACTTCTGAGATGTATCTCATAAAAAGAACAAAATAAATGGAATGTGTGGACAATTGCCTCCATGAACAGCTGCTTCCTTTGCCATGAGACCAGAAGAATTGGATGGTGCCTGACTAACATTACTGAACATTTTGATCAAAGATTCTATAGAAGAATCCTGATCAAAAGGGGGAAAATGAAGAACAGATTTTCAAATTCTCATGGACTACAGACTTTCTGGAGCCATGAAGCCTAGATGAACACCTAAAACTATTGCCCTGAGATAACCCTTAACGCTTAAACCAAAAATATCTCCTGAAGTCTTCTCAAAACCAAACAATAGTTTAGCTTAACTAGTAAAGAATGTCTGCCTTGAGCATTGTGCTCCTTTAAGATCTACCTATATGGGATCAAATTTACAACAGCAACTCAAAATATTAGACAGGAACCTTAAGAGGGCAGTGAGATTATGTAAAGGGGGGAGTAACAACTCAGAAAAAGAGGGCGAGAATTGTACAACTCAGAGAATGTAATCAATGTCACTGAATTGTACTTGTAGAAACTGTTGAAATTGTGTATGTCCTGCTGTGTATATTCTCAACAACAAAAAATAAAATAATTATTTTTTAAAATAGCAGAGTAAACACAGAGACACACAAGGGGAAGATAGACACCATATGAGGACCTGTCTACAAGCAAAGAAACGCCAAGGATTGCTGGCAGACATCAGAAAGTAGGAGAGACACTCACAGAAGGAACCGACATGGCCAAGACCCTGATTTGGATTTTTAGGCTCCAGAACTGTGAGAAAATCAATTTCTGTCTTTAAAACCATTTACTTGTGGTATTTGTGTTACAATATCACCAGGAATCTAAGACCAAAACTCCTTTAGGGCAGGGACCATTCTTGGTCGTCCTTGGAACCCCAGCACCTACCACAGGACTTGGCTATAATAGCTGCTCAGTTGAGTGCTGTTGAGCAAGACCTTATTACAGAGAAAACACTGGTTTGGATTGTGGGGCAGGGCATGGAAGGAGAGATGATGTGGCTGCTTGCAAGCACATTTGGTGGTAAAGACAGAGCTGCAGAGGGAGTTTAGGGCTGGTAACGGAGACTTGGGGTCTCCAGCCTGGAGGTGATACCTGGAGACATGGGAGTAATTTGAGCTCTTTGGACTGAGATGTGACTTCAGGCTAGGAGAGGAGGTAAGGAGAATGAGGACCCTTCCAGTGCTGTTAACGTCATCCCAATCATACACAAGTCTTCCCTCTAAATATGTGCAACAAGCTGTCAACTGGAATTTTTATTGTTGTCCTGGGACACATAGCTGAGGGCAAAGAGATGCTCACTATCACGCAGCTAAAGGGAGCCACCAGCAACAGACCCCTCCCCAAGATTTCACCAAGAGGAAACGGAAGCAGCCCTTCTTATTCCAGGCCCCTAGTCCATACCGTCACCCCCCACAACCCCCCCCCCCACACACACTCTCTATATAGAGGGAGAGAAGAGGGTCACTGGGGGGACCCATCTGTAGAGCATGTTGTTTGTGATGAGAGGGGCTCCAAGAGAATCAGAGAAATTGGGGGTGCCCACCAGATGGGAGACTTGCTGAGCTGCAGAATTTACAGCCATACCCTGGCAGAGAGGAGGGAGCCCTCAGGTAAGATGGGCCCAGGTGCCCTGGGATTTGAGAATGTGCACAAGCATGGACTGATGTGCCCAATTCCCTTGGTATCTCAGGAGGTGGGAGCCTTCCTGGAAGAGCCCATGACACCAGCAGGGAATGGAGGTCCACAGGTGGGGCACCTGCACCCCTAGTCCCACGGCCCCAGACGGCACAGAAGGGGCCTCAGCTGCTCCTGTGGAGGCACAGAGATTAGCAGATGGACCAGGAGACACAGGGCAGCCCAGGAGAAACAATGCTCCTAGAAAGGAGACTGGGCTGCACACATTCCTGGGGCTGCTCCTCTCCACTGGCAATGGATATTGCTGGCGTGAGCTGGGCATGGCCCCAAGGGAACCAGGCCACCAACTCCACAGAGACCCCACATCAGCCCAGGCAGCAAGCTGTAATGAAATCAGACCAAAGTAGCGACACTCCCCACCTCCAACAGGTGACCACGTTTCTAAGAAAACCTGCCTCCAAAGCCCACTGTCTCTGCCCCTACCCCAGAGGAGCTGATCCCAGGCTCTGGGGTGGGAGGAGGAGTGAGAGCAGGAACGCGCCCTCTCCCCCTTCAGTTCCCTGAAGACAGGTCTGGCATACAACAGGACAAGGGAAGAGTTTCAATTCAGAGATGAGATGGCAGTTTTGAACAAGACTGGACCTTAAATGACCTTAAAGCTACAGACTCTGCTCTGGCTGATATTAAAGGTAATTTGACAGAGGTCAGCAGAAAGCAGTGACTGGAGACAAACAAAGCCATTCCACATCTATACCCACCAAGTTGGCACTCGTCAATAAGCCAATGACATGGAGAATCGTGTAGCAGACCCTCTCTGGGCTGACCAGCAAAAGAAAGAGGGAAGAGCGGGTCAACTCTTGGCCCCCCACCTCTGTTTCTCAGTTCAATAGAACTTAAGTAAAAACCTCTCCAGTCTTAATTAGCAAACAAAAAAAATAGCCAGACACGCCTCTCACTGTATGTCTTTATTTATACTGTCATCTGCTCCGGCATTTTAATATCTAACTTTCTGTTGGAAGACAGATGCCTGGATGTTCACACCCCGTTCTAATGGCTTAATACCCTGGGTACTGGAACAGGGAGGGGGCGGCGGGGAAGGAGGGGGATGAAAGCTGCAGCCACGTTGAGCACAACTTTGGAGCAAATGGGTTTGAATATTCATTAAACAACATTTAATTTAAACACCCAAACTCTGAAAGCAGCAGCATATGGCCTGTTTTATTTTACATAAACTGAATAGGAGGTTGGGCCATTCATTTCTGCAGAGATAATATTCTTTACCAATGAAGAACACTTCCCTTTGAGGGCAGTCCAGCACTAACCTGGGCCCACTACCCCCCTGCCCCCATGGGCCCAACACAGCCCATGCTAAGGACTCCCCGCCGGCCCACTTGAGGGGGCTGAGTGATGCAAACTAAATCCCCATTGCCCATCAGGGGGCAGATGAGGACTTTATTAAGGAAAGGGGGAAGACTCTGGAGGCCTCCGGGCTCCTTGGTTTTTGGCCTGGGAGAAGGGATTGGATGGAATTCTCATCCTCCTGGAACAGGCCTCCTTGGTGCCTCGGGGACAGAGCGTCATGCCCCGATAGCACAAGCCTGACCTCGCCTGCTGGGACGTGTATCCCTGCAGCCACCAAGACAACCCAGGGCTCTCTCTAGCCCTGCTCAGGACTGGGAGAACAAGCCAGGTGTGTGTATCCACACACTTCTGTGTGTGAGCATGTGTCCGTGCACCTCCACAGACAGGTGTAAGTGTGAACGTGTGTGTGCACTTCTGTGGGGGCAATGGATGCACGGGGCCCATGTGCTGGATGCATGTGCATGCTTGTGCACATACAGTCAATGCCTCTCGGGGCGTGCCTGTAGGTTTGTGTGTGTGTGTGTGTGTGTGTGTGTGTGTGTGTGTGTGTGTGTGTGTGCATACACATGTACTAGCAGGTCCACCAGGGGAGGTAGGCAGTGTCCTCTGTAATTGTGTATGTATATGAGCATTTTGGTAGGTGTGTAGGTGTATATATCCATGTAATTTCAAATGTATCTACATATACACAGGGGAAAGGGGCCTTGCTTTTTTTTAGCAACTACCTGTCACTCAGGAAGAGTCCTTAGGTGGTACAAATGGTTAACATGCTCAGCTGCTAACCAAAAGTTTGGAGGTTCAAGTCTACCCAGAGGAGTCTTGAAAGAAAAGTCTGGCAATCTGCTTTCAAAAAATCAGCCTTTGAAAACCCTATGCAGCACAGTTCTATTCTGACACACAGAGGGTCACCAGGAGTCAGAACTGATGCAACGGTAATAATGTTTTTAGTGCTTCTGTTCTACCTCCTAGTTCATTGTGCAGTGCTGGGGTTCTTAAAAGCTTGCACGCAGCCATCCAAGGCACACAATTGGTCTCTATTCATCTGGAGCAACAGAGGAAGAAGGAGCATCAGGAATAGAAGGAGGATATGGAATGTGTGGCTAATTGCCTCCATGAATGACTGCCTCCTTTGCCATGAGACCAGAAGAACTGGATGGTGCCCAGCTATCATTACCGAACATTTTGATCAAAGATTCCATAGAAGAATCCTCATTAAAAGGGAGAAAATGCAGAACAGAATTTAAAATTCTCATGGACTCTAGATTTTCTGGAGCCATGGAGGGTGGACGAACCCCTGAAACTACTGTCCTGAGATAATCTTTAAGTCTTAAGCCAAAAATATCCCCTGAATTCTTCTTAAAACCAAACAACAGTTTAGCTTAACTAGTAAAAAAGTCTGCCTTAAGCATTATGCTTTTATTTTTAGCTTTTTAATTGTACTTAAGATGAAGGTTTACAGAGCAAATTATTTCTCATTAAACAATTAATACACATATTGTTTTGTGACATTGGTTGCCAACCTCACAACATGTCAACACTCTCCTCTTCTTGACCTTGGGTTCCCCATTACCAGCTTTCCTGTCACCTCCTGCCTTCTCGTCCTGGCCCCTGGGCTGGTGTGTCCATTTAGTCTCATTTTGTTTTATGGGCCTGCTAATCTTTGGTTGAAGGGTGAACATCAGGAGTGACTTAGTACTGAGTTAAAAGGGTGTCCGGGGGTCATACTCTTGGGGTTTCTCCAGTCTATGTCAGGCCAGTAAGTCTGGCCTTTTTTTGTGAGTTAGAATTTTGTTCTACATTTTTCTCCAGCTCTGTCCGGGACCCTCTATTGTGATCCCTGTCAGAGCAGTTGGTGGTGGTAGCCAGGCACCATCTAGTTGTGCTGGACTCAGTCTGGTGGAGGCTGTAGTAGTTGTGGTCCATTAATCCAAAGGGACTAATGTTTCCCTTGTGTCTTTGGTTTTCTTTATTCACCCAGCATCATGCTCTTTTAAGAACTATGTATATGGGATCAAATTGACAACAGCAACTTGAAAGATTAGATAGGAACCTTGAGGGGAAGAAGTGAACTTATGTTAATGAGGGAGGAACAACTCAGAAAAGCAGGGTGAGAATGGTTGCACAACTTGGAGAATGGAATCAATGTCACTGAATTGTACATGTAGAAACTGTTGAACTGGCGTGTGCTTTGCTGTGTATATTCTCAACAACAAAATAAATAAAATTTAGAAAAAAAAGAATTGACTCAATGGCAACTGGTTTGTTTTTTGGGGTTTGTCACTCAGGGGTTCTTAACTTGGGGCCCACAGACACCTTCCACGGAATCCATAAATAGAATTCAGGGAGTCCAAGAACTTGGATGGAAAAAAAACTACATCGTTATTTTCACTAACCTCTAACACTTTTCATTTATGGATGTAGACAACAAACCACAGTAGTCTGAGCATTCTAGTGACTCTGTCACCAACAGACATCACAGATATTTTCATATAACATCACAGCTGTTACAGATTCCGCAAATGTCATTTACACTCTCCATTGCTACTTTGAATTTTAGTAGTTATTAGACCTACCACAAGATGTTGTTGTTATTTCATTAATAAAGAAGCACGTATGTCACTTTATCACTCATTTTAAAATATTCTACTAATTGTGCTTTAACAGAATTGGTTTACATTGTAAGCAATGTTTGTTACGCATTTATAAATATTTCAAGAGGGGCCTATTGGCCACCAGCCTACCAAAGGGATCCAGGCAGAGGAAAGGTAAGGCACCTGACCGGGGGGTGGGGGGACATGCGGCCACCTGAGCCTCCCAGCCAGCAATCACAGGGGTCCACGGGGACATGGACACTCACCTCCCACTGTGGGTGCCCCCCGCCGCAGTGGTGTAACCAGATGACTTCTCCTCAGAGTAAGACCCTCCTCAGAGGGCGCACGCATACCAGTGGTGCTTAAAAAGCCAGTGACTCTGTAGGAAGACAGGTTTCTTTCTGTAGTCCCAATGGCGATAGAAACCATGCTGACAGCCCCAGCTGGCCCACGCTCTGGACAAAAGAGCTCTGAGCATTTCCTTGGCATTTAAACCTCCAGGCCTGGTGGCAGAGAGGCTTGGAGGAGGAGCAGGGGCTTGGGCAGGGCTTTGGAGGATGTTTCCAGCAAACACCACATCTGGCTCTCACCATCCCCACCCCACCCCCACCCACTCCTCCTCATCATTGCATAACCATCCAAGGATCAGTTAGAAAAAGAAAACCAACCAGTTGCCATCGAGTTAACTCCGACCCATGGTGACATGGTGTGTATCAGAGTAGAACTGTGCTCCATAGGGTTTCAATGGTTGATTTTTCAGAAGTAGATCACTGGGCCTTTCTTCCTAGGTACCTCTGGGTGAACTCAAACCTCCAATCCTTCAGTTGGCGGCCAAGTGTGTTAACCGTTTGCACCACCCAGGGACTCCAAGTATCAGTTCCAAAACCAAAATCAAACCCATTGCCGTTGAGTCAATTCCAACTCGTGGCAATCCCATGTGTGACAAAGTATAAATGCCCTATAGGGTTTTCTTGGCTGTAATCTTTACGGAAGCAGATTACTAGGTCTTTCATCGGCGATGTCACTGGGTCAGTTCAAACTGCCAACTTTTAGGTTATTAGTAGAGTGCAAACTGTTTGTATCACCCAGGGACCTAATTATCAGTTAAGATTTCTTTAATAACAAGTGACAGGAAAATCATCTCAAACTAGCTGAAACAATACACGGCATTTATTAGCCCTATAACTAGAGTCCAGGGGCACAGGTGATCAGTCCCTCTGGCTGTTTCTCGGCTCTCCCCTGCTCCAAATGTCAACTTTGTTCTCAGGCTGGCTTCTCTCAGGGTAGCAAATGTTGCCAGTGGAATCTCTGCATATCTGCATATCACACCATCTGGAGCAAGAAAGAGCTTCTATTCCCAACCATCAAATGGAAGCCATCTAGCCACTCTGATTGGACCAAACTCAATCAATCACATTGGCCAAAGATAATTCCATGCACTGACTGGCTGATGTCTGGTTTACTGCGCATCCCCAAGCTGTCACTATGGCAGGAATGGATTCCATAGTTTGATTGGCTTAGAGCAATCAAGACCACCCCAAAGGAAAAAAACGGGGGAGTGGGTGTAGAATGGCTGTCTGAAGAGGCAACTGAAAGCTCCCCCAAGATCTCTTTCCATGAACTGCTAAGCAGGCATCTCAGTTTCCAAGCAAACTGGCAGTGCCCCACTGCAGGGGCCACCTTATGGCTCCCTATTCACCAACCCCAAGGTGACCACTGAGAAAGGCACTTTGCACATATCCTTGCTCACGACGTCAGGCCCTGGACCTGTTCACTGCTGTATAACCGTGCTGCATCCGCCCACCATGAGACAAAAGTTCTTTAATGAGAAGACCCCCAGTATGGGAGACAGGAGGGCTGGATTCTGCCCCTAACTTAGTGGAGAATTCCTTTTGTGGGCCTCAGTTTCCCCATGTGTATAAAGAGGGTATTGGACAAACTATGACTGGAGGCTCTTCTCAATCAACAGGTCATGTTCCACAGCAAGGGAATAGCTTCCTAGCCTTGGCATTTTGTAGACCAAGAACGGCCATCATCTCTTGACTGAGAGCCTGCAACAGCCTCCAACTGGTCTCCCTGCCTCCACTCCAGTCCTGCTCTTCTCCCTAATCCATCCTCACTGGCAACCATTCAGTCATCAGTCATGCAGCTACAGGGTACCAGGCTCTGTTCTACATGCTCGGGGCCTAGCAATGAAATAAACAGACACACACACACACAAACCCCTGCCTTCATGAAGCTTCCTTTCTTTTGGGAAGCCAGTCAATAAACTATGAGAAAAAAATATAACTTGTTTAAGAGAAGTGAATGTTAAGGAGAAAAAACTAAAGCAGGGAAGGAAGTTCCAGGGAGGCTGCCATCTTTGGTGAGGTGGTCAGGGATGGCATTCCTGAGAGTTGGGTAAAGCCCAGGAGGAAGGGAGAGTATGCTCCTCGAGGTTAGCTGGGGGAAGAGGAAGCCAAGCAGAGGGAGAAACCCATGCAAATGCCCGATGTGCTTCAGTGAATTACTTAATATGGTCCTTAGAGCCATGCATACAGGAGAAAGATGTGGCAGTCTGCTTCCATAAAGATTACAGCTTTGGACACCCTATGGGGCAGTTCTACTGTCATACAGAGTCGCTGTGAGTTGGAATCGATTCAACAGCAGTTAGTTAGGTTTTTGGTTAGCCATGCATGGTCTTGCAACTTCCACAAGATGATTGAGTGGGACTATGCAAATGAAGTGTTTGTGGCCCACCATGGGGATCAGACAGCCTGCTAATAATGCAAATTAAGGTAAATGGAACTTTAACAAGGGTATTGGTCAGTTTTGCCATCCCGCTAGGCTTAAAATGAGCCAATCCCAGAGCCTGGAGGAGAAACCTCACTACTACCAAGAAGAGCCGGGAACAGAGCACATCTTTTGGACCCAGGGTCCCTGCACTGTCCCAGGAGACAGAGAACTGTACCATGGGAGAAGGCACAAGGCAGAGAGAAGTGGTGGCAGAGAAACAGTGGCAGCAGAACTAGGAGACCAGCACAAGACAGCATGGTGGGCTTCCTAGCCTACAAGCGAGGTGGCTACAGTGAGTGTGGTGACCCATGGAGCTGAACGAGAGAGCTGAGTACCTTCGGAAAGGACACTTGCTGGTGGAGTATGGTGCCTCTGGGCATTTATCGGCAGAGCTAAAGAGCTTTGTAACACTTGCCTAAGCAGGGCAGAAGCCAGGCTGAGGGCTGAGGATCAAGGGTCAAGGGCCAAGAAAGAGGCCTGCCTGTGGGCACAGCTGAGAAGAGGCTGTCCTGATTGAAGAACTGTATCCTAAGTCGTTTCTGATCCTAAATTGTAACCTATTATTTCCCTAATAAACCCCATAACTACGACTATGATCTGTGAGTTTTGGGCAGCCACTGCAATGAATTATCGAACAAAGCAGAGAAGTAGAGTGCCATGGGAGGGACAGCTGGTGTCAGAATTGGTAAAAAGGTTGGAAGGTGGAGGTATGTTTGACCACCACCTCAGAGGGATCAGCTTTGGGCTAATGTTGATCTTGATTCTCTCTCCTCCCCAGTGTGAAGTTAGACAAGGTATGATGCCCCCGTCGCGCAATTTTTGCATGCAGAAGCCTGGCTGACAGGCCAGAGGAGCAACGAGTGAGCCAGCAGCGGGAAGTGATGGGAGACCAGGTCAGAGATGCTCCCAGCAACCAGACCATGCTCAGCCTTGGGGATGGCGATGAGGCTTCTATTCTTAGTGAGCTGTGAAGCTGCTGGAGACTTCTGAGCAGACCAGTGGCCTGACCTGACTTAACATTTTCACACAGCCACTCTGGCTGCTGTATGCAGGATCAACTGAAGGCGCGAAGGTGTCATCAGGAGCCAGTGAAGAGGCCCAGGGGTAACACGGTAAGAGGTGCTGAGAAGCAGTCAGATTCTGGATGTATTTTGAAGGGAGAGCCAAAAGACTTGCTGATCTGCTGGATGTGGGGTAGGAGAGGAAAAGTTAAGGCTGATAACAAGTTTTTAACCTGAGTAGCTGGGAGAAGGAAGGGATGAACTTGCCCTCCACCACAGTGGGGAGGGCCAGCGGGAAAGCTGGTGAAGCAGGCAATGTCAGGAGTTCCGATTCTGGCCACTGCTCTTTGCGAAAGGCAAACCTGGGCGTGTCATTCCCCTGTGCTTTCCTCTGACCTCCAGATAAAATCCAGCCTGTTATCTCCATACCCTCCTGGTCCTCGCCCTCTACATCCTGCAAGTTTACCAGTTTTCTTCTGCCTCCAGCTCTTGGCACCTGCTCTTCTTCTTCTTGGAAAATTCTTCCCCACACTTGCATCTCCAAGCCCCAATTCCCACATCTGCAAAAGCAGGAAGAAGTGTAGGACCAGATGATACCTTCGAGCTGCAACTTCCTGCATTCTCCAGCCCTGCAATCTTGTCCTGGGTTTCTGCACCCTCCCTCGCCTGGTGCCAGGAAAGGTTAGCAGCAGTCAGAACTCAGCGAAGAGGTCCCTGAGTGGCACAAACGGTTTGCGCTCAACTGCTAACCTAAAGATTGGTGGTTCAAACCAACCCAGCAGTGCTGCAGAAGAAAGACCTGGCGATCTGCCTCCATAAAGACTACAGCCCAGCAAACCCTGTGGAACACAATTCTACTACATAACACATGGGGTCGCCAGGAGTTGGAACTGACTCGACAGCAACTAAGAAAAACAACAAGGAAAGAGCAGTGAAAAAACAAAACAAAAGAACCCAGCTAAGAGTGTCTCTACCGTAGGCTGGAAGAGGCACAGTATATGATCTCCAAGACCAGTCTGTAACACAAGTGACAAGGCTTGAAGGGAAAGAGAACAGGAGGGATGTCGAAGCTGAGTGCCCGTACAAGTCTGAGTAGAGGTAGGAGTGATGAACCATGTGGGCTGGAGTAGACAAGAACCCAAAGCCAAGCACAGCCTGTCTGGAAAACCTTCCTTTCCATTCCTGCTCATCCTTCGCAGCCAGTCCCAGCAGCCCCTCTTCCCTCAGCAATTCCACAGTCCCTCCTCTGCATGCCCAGGTTCTCTACCCATCTGCCCAACAGAGCACACAGGCTTTGAATCTGAAAGAGCCCCCTACCCAACCCTTCCCCTGGGGACAATGAGTCAGCAAGGGCAAGGACTTTACCCACATTACATGCTTTGTTGTTAGCTGCCATCAAGTTGACTCCAACTCATGGTGACCTTATGTACAAAAGAACAAAACATTGCCCAGTCCTGCATCATCCTCTCAATTGCCAGCATGTTCAAGTCCATTGTTGTGGCTATTATGCCAAACCATTTCACCAAGCATCTCCCACGTCCTCATTGGCCCTCTACATCACCAAACATGATGTCCTCCTCCAGTGATTGATCTCTACTGATGACATGTACCAAACAAGTGAGTTGGACAATGTTCTGTTGTGATGCATAGGTTTTCATTTTCAGAAGTAGATCATGAGGCCTTTCTTCCTAGTCTGCTGTAGTCTGGAAGCTCTGCTGAAACCTGTCCACTATAGATGACCCTTCTGATATTTGAGAATATTGGTGGCATAGCTTCCAGCATTATAGCAACACACAAGCCACCACAGTATGACAAACTGACAGACAGGTGGCAGCATTACATACAAGTAGGAAGTAAAAAGTGGACACCAACCCTGAGCACCAGACTGCAAGTCTAGGGTCCTCTCCAGACTCTTTCCAAACTCAGCTCAAGCCCCCCGCCCCCAGGAACCAGCCTGCTACCTCTGGACATTCTGCTCCATAAGCAGGTTAGTGGGGGGCACGTTGGTTGTTCTTCCTCCCTCACCTTGGGGCTCAGACTACACCGTTCTCACCTTCACATGAACTCACTCCCTCTCCTAACAGTGTACCTAAAGCCTCACACACACCAGGTATGTCTTAAACTTTCTGTAGAATTAAATCACCAATATACTGTGCTCCAGACACGAGCTTCCTGCCGGGAGAGGCGTCAGTTATCCAGTGGGCCACGACCAGGACACTCTCCCAGACCCTGCCTCAGTCCTCATCCGCCATCTCCTCTCACCTCCGGGATGTGGAAAAGCCAGAGAGAGATTCCTTCTCCTCTCACCCTCCCTCACCTTCCGCCCAGGGACGTTTCGAGAATTAATGGGATAACAGATGAAGTGCCTCCAAGGAAACGGGCTACATAAATCCAAAGTGTTGTTATTAAATTCCAAATTTAGCCCTCGGGATCAGTAAGACATGACGGATCTGGGCTGTGAGCAATCCCAGCTGCATGTACACAAGGCCCCTGGAAAATCAGAAGCCACGAGGTAGAGGCTTTGGGAGTTAAAGGAAACCCTAAAAATCCTCTAGACCTACACCTTGTCCAGGGCCCAAGGAGCCTCTAACGCAATCCCACAAAACAAACAGTCAGAGTCTGCTTGGAGTCTACCAGTAACAGTAAGCTCACCCTCCCCAAGGCAGCCCCTGTCTACTTTCTTGCTCTGAGTTTTGAAAACTTCCTCCTGTCTGGCCAAATCCATTTCCCCATATCTTCCACTCTCTAGGACAAATGTCGCTCTTTTCCCACATGATATCCTGCACCAACAGCAGCCCTCTCTTTTCATTTCCAGCTAAACACCTCCAAGCCTTTAAAAAGACCTCATATGCCATGGTCTCAAGACAAGTCACCATGGTGATACTCTTTTCTGAATGGGTTCCACTTTATGGCTTCCAGGAATAACATAGCCCCCAGGAGTGGTCAGATGAGACAGGGCAGAGTAAGACCAACCAACTTCTCACTCTAGGTGCCCTCCTCCTACGGAGGCAGTTAGGACAACATGGGCTTTAGTTTTAGCAGCTACACCACACTATGAAATCATATTATCTACATTTAGGATTTAGCCCATAATCCCCGCCCCCAGATGTATCTGGTTGGTCATGGCCTCCAAAGACCACAGGAAAAAGACCTAAGCTGGGTGGGACCTTGTTGGAGCAGAGAACCACAGCATAGGAAGAGTCCAGCCACTGAAGCCACACTGATCCAATCAACCCTCAGCAAATGGCTTAAGTCCTGAGTTTCAGTTTTCTTATCTCTGAAATGGGGACAGCAATCCCCACCTTGCAGAACTGTCATGCAAGATGCCTAACACAGTAAATAGTAGGTGCTCCATAAAAGGAAGGTATCATTGTCACTTGCAAAGCTTCATGGGAACTGGTAGCAGTTTCCAGGACAGAAAACCCAAGAAGGTCAACTGATTTTCAATAAGGGAGCCAAGACAATACTTGAGGAAAGAACAGTCTCTTCAACAAATGGTGCTGGGACAACTGGATCTCCACATACTAAAGAATGAAGCTGGACCCCTACCTAACACCATATCTAAAAATTACCTCAAAATGGATTATAGACCTAAATGTAAGAGCTAAAACTATAAAACTCTTAGAAAAAAACAGAATCAAATCTTTGAAATCCTGGGTTAGGCAATGGTTTCTTAAAAGCACAAGTAATAAAAAAAAAATAGAAAATGTGAACTTAATCAAAATTAAAAACTTTTACACTTTGAAAGATACTATCAAGAAAGTGAAAATACAGCCAATAGAGTAGGATAAAATATTTACAAATCATATATCTGATAAGAGACTTATGTCCAGAATATATAAAAAAAACTACTATAACTTAATAAAAAGACAACTCAATTTAAAAACAGGCAAGGACAAACTTTCACCTAAAACATAATAAAATATTTAAAAATAAATAAAGGAAAATAGGCAAGGATTTGCATAAACATTTCTCCAAAGAAGATATACAAATTGATCAATAAGCACAAGAAAAGATGCTCAATATTATTAGTCATTAAGAAATGCAAATCAAAACCATAGTAAGATACCACTTAACATCCACTAGGATGTCGACAATAAAAAAGACAGACAATAATAAGCGTTGGTGAGGATATGAAGAAATTAAAAACCTCATTCATTGCTGGTGGGAATGTAAAATGGTACACTACTTTGGAAAAGAATTTGGCAGTTCCTCAAAAAGTTAAACATAGAGTTACCACATGATCCAGCAATTCCGTTCTTAGGTATATACCCAAGAGGAATAAAAACATATGTCCACAGAAAAACATGTACATAAACATTCATGGCAACAGAATTATTCATTGGCCGAATAGCCAAAAAGCGAAAACAACCCCAATGGCCTGATGAACACATAAACAAAATGTAGTATATCCATTCCATGGAATATAGTTCAGCCATAAACAGTATTCATAAAGGAATGATGTTCTGATACATGCTACAATATGATGAACCTTAAAAATATTGTGATTCAAAAAAAGACCAGACTTACGGGCCTGACAGAGACTGGAGACACCCCGAGAGTATGGCCCCCGGACACCCTTTTAGCTCAGTAATAAAGTCACTACCGAGGTTCATCGTTCAGTCAAAGATTAGAGAGCCCTATAAGACAAACGAGATTAATGGGGCACAACAGTCCAGGGACAAGGACTAGAAGGCAGGAGGGGACAGGAAAGCTAGTAATAGGGAACCCAAAGTTGAGAAGCGAGAGTGTTGACATGTCGTGGGGTTGTTAACCATTCTCATAAAACAATATGTGTACTGTTTAATGAGAAACTATTTGTTCTGTAAACCTTCACCTAAAGTACAATAAAAAAAAGAATTATATATATATATATATATATATATATATATAGTGATAAGTGAAAGAAGCCAGTCACAAAATAGCATACGGTATAATGCAATTTATATTAAATGACCAGAACACACAAATCCCCAGAGACATAGATTAGCGGTTGCCAGGGGCTGCGGGGAGGGAACATGGGGAAGAACTGCTAATGGGTAAGAGCCTTCTCTTTGGCATGATGAAAACGTTCTAAAATTAGACAGTGGTGATGGTTGCACAACTCTGTAAATATATTTAAAAAAAAAGAACTGCAGAATTATACACTTTAATAGGGTAGGTTTTATGGTACGTGAATTATATCTCAATAAATCTGCATTTAATGAAAGGAATGAAGTACTGGTACATACTACAACATGGAAGAACCTTGAAAATATTATGCTAAGTGAAAGAATCCAATCACAACAGACCACATATTACATTATTCCATTTATATTAAATGTCCAGACTAGGCTAATCTATAGAGGCAGAAAGTAGATTAGTGGTTGCCTAGGACTGAGGGTGTGGGGAATGGGGAGAAACTGCTGAGTACAGGGTTTCTTTTGGGGGATGATAAAAATGTTCTAAAATCAGGTGGTGATGGCTGTACAAATCTGTGAATATACTAAAACCACTGAATTATATACTTTTAAGTGGTGAATATTATAGTATGTGAAACAAATCTAATAAAGCTATTATTTTTAAAAGTGGCAACATGAGATGGCCTGGGAGTGATGAGCAGAGAAAGGCAGAAATATTAGCAACGTGACTGGTGACTACAGTGGACACGTAGCAACCCCCTCTGTCTTCATCCTTTCTCTGAAGTGCCCCCTCAGCCCCAATAAAGTGAAGAGTGGCCTCCGGGACCCACCACCCTGTACATAGCTGGCAGGACCAGGAATGGACCCCTCTCCTGGGCTAGTCCCAGAATTGACAAGTAGGATGCAGGATCCAATCAATGTTTGTTAGATGCTTGGAACAGGAAGCAAAAGGAAGCCGTGTTGGGGTAGTCAAGGGAAAGAACACTGACAAGCAACAGCCAGCCTCGGACTATTGAGAGAGTTAGGAATAAACTTATATTGTGTTCGCACCAATCACATTTTGGGGCCTATTTGTTACAGCAGTGTAGCCTACCCTAACTGAAACAAGAGTGAGGCCCAGTCTTTCTCTCCCACCAGACACGAAGGAGGGCACATTTAGCCCCCAGGGTTGGGACTAGGGTGAGGCAGGTAAGGCATTTAGGGCATAAAATCTAAGGAGACATCACTCTGTGGGCCGTGGAAGTGCTGACCCTGCACGTGCCCTAATGAATACTTTCTTAGGTTTTGCATCCTAGAGCCTCACCTGCCTCATCCTAGTCCCACCCTGTTGCCCCCAGCTGTAACTGGCAATCATCCTACAGAATGGCACCAACCCTGTGGATAGCAAAGCAGAAACACAGAAGAATTCTAGGTCCTTGATGACAGTGTTGAAGTGCTGCATCAATCAACCGTGAAGTCCCTTCTGCATCGAGATGGCCTCTTACATAAGCTAATACGTGTCCTTGTTGTCTAAGGCAGCTTACGCTGAGTTCCCAGTGACTTGCAGCTGAAGGCCTCCTACTTAACCCACCATCTAAACCGATGACAAAGCCAGCTCAGGGAGCACCAGGAATAGAAGTTTCAAGTCTCAGCCTCCTAGACAATACTTCTGTACTGGTGACAGACTCTGCGAGACAGCACGTATACTGAACTGAATAGCAGGCAACGGTACCCAGACAGCATTGCAGTGTCTGGTAATCTTAAAATTACAAGGAGGGGGGATGGGGAGTAAACAAAAAGTAATGTAAAGCTCCTAAAGATCTAAGTCAATTGTAACTGAGAACTCTGATCGCTGTTTTATTTCTCCTACATCTACTCTCTAGTTGTAGTAAAGTGCTCTATGGTTAGAAGGTGGGAGGTTGGAGTGTGCTAACTGCACAAAAATAACAATAATAATGAGAGATAGAGACAGATAGCTATCGTTCAGTCAGTTGACTCACGGCAACCTTACATACAACAGAACAAAACGTTGCTCGGTCCTACATCATCCTCATGAACGCAGGCATGCTGGAGTCCATCACTGCAGCTATTGTGCCAGTTTCTCTCACTGAGTCTCCCTCACCCTTGGTGCCCTCCACTTTACCAAACATGAGGTCTTTCTCTAGCGATTGATCCCTTCTGATAACATTCTGTTGTGCTCACTGGGTTTTCATTGGCTAATTTTTGGAAGTAGATCACCAGCCTTTCTTCCTAGTCTGGAAGCTCCACTGAAACCTGTCCACCATGGGTGACCCCGCTGGTCTGTAAGATACCAGTGACACCAGCCAGCACAGTATAATAAGGGGTGGACAGGTGCACAGTAAATGGCTCACCTGCCGTCAGCAGGGGACTGAGCCCTGTGTGAAGAGGCCAGCAGCTCAGTCCTCTGCCCACCATTGATAAGCTGAGGGACTTGGGGCAAGTCGCCTAACCTCTGTGTGCCTCGGTGACCTCATCCAGAAACAGAAGGAACCGCAGCACTCCATGCACGCATCAATGGAAGGGCCTTCCCTTTCTCCTCCAAGGAGGCCAGATGGAAAAACGCATCTTGATTGACATGCTCCGTCCAGCAAGGACACCTGAAGCTTGATGGTGTTTGCCGAGGGGCTGGACAATTTCTGACCAGACACGTTGCATATCACCACCAATGGTAGGAGCCAGCCGAGGGCTAGACCCAGACACTCTAGCATCCCCTCGGGGCTCCGAATGTGCTCACCTCCAGCTTTCTGCAAACACAATTCCAGAGACTTTATCGTCCAGACGGCGTGGCTCAGCTGAGCTGGGGGATGAGCGGCCACCATGAAGCGTAGGGTGCCAATCCCTGGATTAATGAGCTGAATGGTACAGCCCCCTACACTGTGACGGCCCCTCCCTCTGAGGCAGTGTATTTTCAGAAGAAATATACACCGCAGCTGGGAGGAGGAGAACAGGGTGTAAATCTTTCCTCCTTCCAAGCAGTGCAGAATAGAAATCAATAGAGGCAAATCCTTGATGTCTAAAGATCTGGGCCTTTTTAAAAATCCAATCTGATAGGTTCCACCTTACTGCCTTACACGAGTCCCTGGAAACTTTCACTTAAATGGATACAAGAGATGGATGTCAAGCAGCAGGGTTCACAGCTCCCCGGTATCCCGGGCTGCCTGGAAAGCACCAGTCTTTTTCCTAAAGCCTCCAGGGGAGGATTTTATATGCAAGGAGAAAAGGATGCTGAACACCTTCTCAAGGCCACTCCCTCCCTTTACAGGGCAGGAAACTAGATCACAAAGTATGATTAGGACAGAGCCAAGGTTCGGAGACTGGTTTCCTGACCCCAGCACTCTGCCCTCTACCCAAGCTGTCAGAGAACAGAACCCAGACGTCACGTTGCAGAGAAAAGAACCCTGAACCAGAAGCAGGCGTTGGGGTTCCAGCCTAGCTTTCCCCAAAGAAACCTAAGCCCCTAGGCTGGGCAGCTACAAAAGAGGAATGTTGTGTGCACAGGATCTGCAGAGACCACAGCACGGATGGGTAGGCATGGCTAACGCTCCTGTGAACAGCAGAGACCTCTCCATATTCAGCTTCCCTACGAGGGCCGAATCCTATAAACAAGATTACCACCCCCATTAGACCTTCTCTGAGAAGAAAGAGTGACCTCTCCAGTTGATCTAGCATCAGGCTTTTTTCTCACTTCCACAAGGCTAGCAGCCACAACAAAGCTGGCCGCCTCCATACGCGTGCCCACAGCGCCCCCTCGTGGGAGCCCGTGTGGCTCAAAGACCAAACCAGCGGCCGTGGAGTCAATTCCTACTCGTGCTGACCCCGTATGTGTTCGAGTAGAACTGTGCTCCATACGGTTTTCAATGGCTGATTTTTCAGAAGTAGATTACCAGGCCTTTCTTCTGAGGTGCCTCTAGGTGGACTCCAACCTCCAATCTTTCAGTGAGCAGCCAAGCATTTAACCGTTCATGCCACCCAGGGACTCAGGTGGCTCACAGACTTTTTATGCCACCAAAGGGAAGGCCGGTGATGAAGGCAGTGGGTAGCACTGCCCTATCTCCACAGCTATCTACCTCCAAAATGTCCTCCCTCCCCCTTAGCTCAGTGGTTCCCAAGTTTTAGCCCACATCAGAATCACCTGGAGGGCTTGTTCAAACACAGGTTGCTGAGCCCATCCCAGTTTCTGATTCGGTAAGTCTTGGATGGAACCCAAGAATCTACATATGTAACAAATTCCCAAGTGAGGTGAATGTTGCCTGTGTGGGACCCTACTTTGAAAATCAGTGCCTTAGCTGATACCCATCCAGCCTTCAAAGCTCAGCACAAATTCTAGCCCCTTTCACAAATGCCCCAGACTTATCCTAGAATGTCAGAGCTGTGTAACTTTGAACAAGTTCCCTCTCTCTCTGAGCCTCAATTTCCTCATCTGTAAAATAGGGATAATGGGATAGTAGCACCTCCCCTAACATGACTGTAAAACTTAAAAATTCTAATTCATTTAACAGGGTTTACTTAGCACAGTATCTGGCACATAGCAAGCACTCAGTAAGTGTTAGTTGCCCCAGGTGTCAAGTTTGGGAACCACTCTTCTAGCCCTTGTACCTCATATCCAAAACTAGTTGCCACCAACACCAACTCATGGCAACCCCATGTGTGTCAGAGTAGAACAGTGCTCCATAGGGTTTTCGATGGCTAATTTTTGGAAGTGAATCACCCGGCTTTTCTCCTGAGGCAACTTTGGTAGGATTTGAACCACCAACTTTCCAGTTAGCAGTCTCATGTTACCCAGGGACTCCATACCTTATATACCAAAAAAACCAAACCCAATGCCATCGAGTCATTTCTGATTCATAGCAACCCTACAGCAGAGTAGAACTGCCCCGTAGGGTTGCCAAAGAGCAGCTGGTGGATTCGAACTGCTGACCTTCTGGTTAGCAGCTCTAGTCTTAACCATCGCACCACCAGGGCTCCATGTTCCTTATATAAAGATAGGGAAATAGACGCCCAGAAAAGTTAAGTCCTGTGCCCATCTCTGGCCCCATGTGCCTGGTGGCTGGGTCAGGATCAGGAACTATGTCTCCTGACTCCGGGTCTTGTCTTCTAGACTGCTTAAGTACTATCTCGTCCAACCCTTAATCTTCGCACAAATCCCCTCTCCAACATGCATGATGGGCAGTGGAACAGTTTGAGCATCTCCTGTGCACAGGAGCTCAGTGTATGACAAGGACATTTATCCACTGCTGAACACCTAATCCTCCAGTTTTTTCTTTTATTCACCCAAAATATCTAACAAGTGAAATTTTCTAAAACGCAGATTTGCCAAGCCATTTCCCTACTTAAAATTGATGACACGCTAGTGCCTTCAAGGTAAAAACACGCCTGGCACACAGGGTCCTTCCTAACACTGACCCTACTGACCACTCCAGTCTCATCTCCCACCAGGCCCTCACTCACACCCTAGCGCCTATCCAGGCCACTGGAATTGTTGACTTGTCTTTCTCCCACATTGGGCTCTTTAGAACAAGCCTGGGGCGTCATTTCACTCCCTCAAAACTGAACACAATGCCTGGCACACAAGAGTTCAAGGATGGGTGGATGGAAGGTCGGTTGAATGAATGTGTGGTTTCCTCCCTGCATCCCACTACAAAACTCTGAGAACTCAGGAAACCTCTCTGCTTTGCCAGCACAAATGAATCGTGTCATACCTCTGTGCTCCTGCAACCAGCCTGAAATCTATTTTTGGGATGGGATTTCTCCTACCAGAAACGCATTGTGCAAAACTCTGCCGGAAGCCACCAGTCACGCAGAACCTCCCATCTCCGATTCAGGAAGAGAATGCTTGCTTGCAACACACTGCTTCCACCCTCCCAGTCTTATCCCGACTCCTCCCCCAGCAGGACTAGTCTCACCTTGCCCCACAGCTGCCTGCCTGTTCCTACCTTTATCCTTCTCCATCTTTCAGAGCCTCAAGTGAGACCACTGCTCCTGTGTATCCAAATCAGATCATGTCTCTTGTCCCAGGTGGTATCACTTCCCCTGGACGCCTTCCAGGAATCAGCCTCCCTGCACCGGACTCACCTCTGGGTTCCTACCATGTTAATCTGCTACTTTATGGGTACACGAGCCAGGCCATGAAACCGTGCTCAACTGCTTAAACTCCTGAGATTTAAGGGCAGGGACAGCATCTTTATCCCTATCCCCGGCACCAGCAGAAAAGCTCAATAAATGGAGAAATTGGTTGACTAACCAAGGCTTGTTCAATAACCACCCTTGCTGACTAGCATCCTACTGAGCACCTAGTAGGTACACATATCATGAATCTTGCACACTATCATATCCCAGCAGAGAAGAAGTGCTCAATATTTGAGTGACTCAATGAATACATAAAGGACAATTAAGGCTTTGGAGTCAAATTTGCATTCCACTCCCAACCCCACTACTTAGTGGCTGAGACTTTGGGTAAGCTGCTTACCTGCTCTAAATCCTCTCCAGTGTGGGTCCAGTGGGACCTGCCTCTTTAGGGTTATTTTGCAAAGATACATATAATTTACAACAGCACCTGCCTCAACTTCACAAATACAGTGGTTCTGTAACATACTTTTTCAAGGGAGCCCAAGATAATTAACTTGTCAAGGAAGAAAAGTACCACATTGTTAACAGCCACCAAACTACAAATGTGCCTTGGAGCGGCGCTAAGGCAAGCTATAAGGTGACACCCAGGTTCCCTGGAGAATTTTCACACCGCCCCTTTCTACAACCACCTCAAGCTCATCTCCTTCTCACCAGACACTTCACAAAGCCCCACCAATTCTGAGTAAGTCAGGGCTTTCCGCCCCTGTAAATGCTGAGGGAAGGGATGTGCTCTCCTTGTTGATGCTGCTTAGTGAAGTCAACTTCGCATTTTTGTGAAGGTGCTTTCCAAGCCTGTTGACAGTGTAGCTTGGTCTGGTTCCAGTCAAGGATAACGAAGTGCTGAATCTCCAAGAATCCTGAGAGGTTCAACAGCGCAACTGTCCACAACCTAAAGCAAGTTCCTGCAAGCCCTCACTTCCTGTCATACAGCTGCTTAGCACTTCAGTTTGCAAACCGTTCCCACAAATGCTACTTCATTTGAGCCTCAAAATAGCCTTAAGTCAGGTAGGCAGAAAAGGCACCCTTGGTGAGACGTTAACTCAAGTAAGGGACCAAGTGACCTGACCAAGTACACCCAGCTGGACTATATGAAAAGCAGCAAGCACAGCGGAACAAGCCCAGAAGGCAGGCAGGTGAGGGCCAGAGCTGTGTGGACTGCAGAGGAAGTACCTACCCCGAGGGGCATGGCCACCCCCCAGCCCTGCCAACTGCACCAGGCAGGCAGGCCTCACTGCTGCCCATTGTCCCAGGAGGCTGGAAATCTGGGTCTTTATGTAAAATTTGCCAAGTTTCAAAATGTGCCTGTCCAACAAAGCCTGCCAGTTTGTGACTTCTATACCGTGGCCCAGGCAGTTTTAGGGGAAAAACAGGCCCACCCAGAGTTAATCACAACCCCCTTCCAGACGCTACTGGCTAAATGAATGCAAACTCTGCCCCTCCTCAGCACATCCCAATAGGAACGCCTCCACATTTTTACTTTGATGCCAACCTGCACCAGATTCAGCTGAACATCCGCCTCTGATACTCAATACTCCATTCTGAAAACCACCAACCCTTCATTCCCACTCCAGTGCTTCCACTAACCCCATTCTGAACCTTGTGACTGCCAACTCCCTGCCCCACACACCCTTCTCACCCCTCCTGCAACAGCTCCCAGCTTCCCCGGCCTGGTCCTGGACCAGCCCCAACATAACCTTCTCTGCTCCTACACCATCACAAGAAATGGCGTCTCCTACTGCACCATCTGCTGCCCCCACGCACTACGTATTCTTTGATGGTGCGTACCTCAGATCCCTGACTCCACACCACCTGCTGAGCACAAATGAACTACTACACCAACACTGACACTATTCACACCCCTCCCCTCCAGTGGGCAGCAGCCCCTTCTTAGGCCAAAGGCCTCACCATGTCCTCTCCAAAATGTTCAACCACTGTCCTGCAGCCTCTCATCCTTTCTGCATCTGTGACTGTTCCTCTCCTGGGTCTCCTTCCTTCTCTGCCAGGTCTGTTCAGCCCCGCTTTGAGACCACATTGCCACCCTTCATCCACTGACATGGTTCCTAACAGGATTTATAAGCTTGACTCCCAGTGAACCCAATCTAAGATGCCAAACCAAGCAACAGACATCACCTTCAGGAGAAAATGAGGAGTCCCTAGGTGGTACAAATGGTTAACACACTCAGCTGCTAACCAAAAGACTGGAGGTTCGAGCCCACCCAGAGGCACCTCAGAAGAATAGGCTGGCAATCTATGGCCGAAAAGTCAGCCACTGAAAACTGTACAGAGCACAGCTCTACTGACACACATGGGGTCACCATAAGTTGGAATCCACTCCATGACAAGCCCACAAAGCCATTAATGCCTCTTCCCACCTCACCCCAAGAACTCACGCACTTCAATTCATATTTCCTAACCTCTCAGAAGGCACCTCCACCAAGCCAGTAACCCTAAAACAAGCCCTCCTCAAAATCTCCCTATCTCATACAACTGACCAATAACCCCCAGTTTAGGCTCTCAACCCTGATGCCTGAAAAGGCTATAAAGAATCTGAATTTGACAAAAGAGCAGCAGTAACACTCAATGTTTCATAAAAACCACATACAATCGAAAGACCCATATACCATCATTACACACCACACCCAAATGTTCATTAGGCTAGAGCCTCACCCAGATTCCCCAGTAGTTCATTCACCCCATAAGCAAACCTGCAATGCACTGATCATAATCTTGACAGATTCTACTTCAGAATAAATGAAGAAAAGGTGATCTAGTAATTTTACTTTCTATTGAGATCAGCAAGTAATTTATTAAGAAGGCCAAAAAGGGGTTCAGATTTCAAACATCTCCTTCAAAGACCAAACAACTGCACCCTAAGTATTAGCATGAGCACACCAGACTAGCCCTACATGCTCCCGTGATGCCAACACTCTACACCTGAAATCTTCAAGCTACCGGAGGAAAGGACAACCACCGCCCATCATACCAAGTTTTCTCTGAACGCTTCATGGGCAGACAACACGCGAGCCTGAGCATCAGTGTAAACCTGCAACAGCAGCAGACTAATTTGGTAACTTCAAATACGTTTCAAAAAACCAGACACATATAAGTTTTTATAGTTTATTAATCCTCTGGTGAAAAATCCACACAATCATTGCAGATCAAGTCACTGCAGAATCTTTATTCCTTCTGTGAATCAAAGAAAAACAAGTTTAGTTGATTGTTAGCAACAGCCTTTAAAAATCTTTAAAAATTCAAGTTCAAAGTCTTCAACGAATTCTAAAATTAATGACATTCATGCAGAACAAATATTAATGAAGCAGAATCAAGTTATATTTGTGTGATCATACCACTTCAAAAACTAAAACTCAGAAACGCTCAAGTTAGGAATGCAACTAAAAAAATGGGTTAAAAAAATATCACTGAACTTTCAAAACAAAACCATGTCGTTATTAGTAGTTTTAAGACATTAGAACTCTTTAGAACATTTGTAAATCTAGTTCACATGCTCTACTTCAAACCAAGAAGTCTAGTTATCTAAATGAATAGCTTGAATTATACCTGTTATCCAATCTCCAGCTCACTGAATCAGTGGCAGGGAAGGGACAAAGGAAGAGGGAAGAGAAAGAAACACTTCGTTAATAGTCTCTTTTCATACCCCAAAATAATCTGCATTTAAGTGCACGCAATCAGATATGCAATTGTATAGAGCATTCCACTAACAGTAAAACATACATTTCTACTGAATGATTTTATTCCTACCAACCTGAGAACATCTTGCCTGATTATCATGGCTCTTATGCAAACAAGGTGGCGTGATTTCACAATGAAGAGATCCTTACGCCAATGGCTGTGCCTTATCCAGGCTGCCACTGCCTCCGTGTAGATGAAGTGGGTGGACCTGAGCCTCCCCCAATCCCTCTGCTCTGGCTAGCAACATTGTGTTGAGTGCTAACACCATCCACAGACTTGCTCTTTGAGTATGACACTACTTATTCCTTAGTTTAAAAAATCCTATTGCACCCAAAAGGTAAGAGTAAATACCAATTCTAACGTATGAACAAAGCTGAATTTTAAAAAAAAAATTCACTGTTGCCTAACTTTGAGAGGGAGAGCGCATGTGCTCATTTATGCATTCATTTCCCAGAAGCCCTTAAGAGCAGTGCCAGAAGTGCACCAGTGCGAACCTGAAGCAGGACAGTGATGGCTCAGGTCAACAGGTGGCACCTGTGTACACGTCACCACTGAGCCCTAACACACCGGACTCAAAGGCTGAATGGGGAAAGAATCAATGTGTTAAGTGTCCTTCAGAAGATGCAAAAGGACAAATTTTGAATGAACCTTTTCTCAATCTGTACAATCTGCATCAACAGGTGTAATCCTCATACAACAGGAAGCAGTTATAAGCAGCAAGTAGTGTCACTAGGAAGTCACTTGATCACAGTCCCAGGAAGGCAATACCAGGTTTATCTGCCTTGTCTGGAAGAAAGTCACTGTAAACGGAAGCACACGGGGCAGTGACTCCTATTTTATTACACTACTATGCCCACTTATGTTCAGCTGTTCAAATGAGCAAAATGTGTTTAAAATGGGGAGTGCACCATTCTGACCAAATGCTTGTGCGTAAAAGTGCATTCAAAGACTTTGATGTGAACTAACAATATCTTCAAAATATTTCAATTTAAAAAGGACACCAAAAACTGGAGACTCGGTAAGTAATAAACGGTAAAAGGCTTTGAGTGGATACTACCGGGACAGAGAGGCTTTACCAGATTTCATGGACCAGTTCATTACCAAAGCTGCCAGAGCATCCGACTGACTGGTAAGGGGAAAAAAAGAGACATGGCTCCCCAAGGGGAAGGGCCTACTCACTACCACGTGAGTGGGCCCTTTCCCCAAGGCCAGCATTAACTAAAGCCATTTTGCCACCGAGATGTCCAGGGTATGTAGTTCTGTAGGACGCAGCATCTCCCAAGGTAAGCTGAAAGATGCTGATATGGTAGGCCACCCACCACTTTCCTTTACCAGGTCATTTCACAACATAGCATGCATTATTGAATTTTTAAAATAAATGATTAAAAGTTCTCCTAATTTGTTCATAATACATGGTTTTAAAACAAAGCATTGGCATTATAAGAGACCACACTAAAAAACAATCGTCCAAAGCCAACATGCAAAGCATCAAAGCAAACTCAGTGCAGGTGATGCACCACACCGTGCTCACAATCTCAGTACCTGCTAGGCACTTCATTTCTGATGGACAAGAAATCCAAGAAAGTAGAGGGAAAAGGCAAAAACAAAGTTACGACTGAAGTTCACAGAACACTTGATTACTTGTCAATTTAGCAATCCAACACCTTAATTCCATTCCACTGTTCACGATTAGCTAGCCAAGCTGGTAAAAAGCTGCTTATCATTGGCTAACCAGAGCAGAGAGCAATTTTAAGAGATCTCAGCTGCCTCTAGCGTGCCAGGAAAACATGAGCCACATTGATCCAACTGCTTACTGAACAGTTGTCTATTTTAAGAAAACAAGTCAAATCCCATGGAGCTAGATCTGCTCCAGTTTAATGGTCTATGCCAATTAGCAGTAGAATGAAAGAAAAACTTTGTGATAGGGCTTGAGAGGAGCCCACCAGGATAACTGAACCGATGTGGCCCAACCTACTGTACTAAGACACACTATGCTACATAGCATCTCAAAACACATTACCTTCTGTAATCCAGAAGAAGTAGGAAAAAAAGAAAGATTAAGAAAGGTTATTAAGACAACAAAACTCTTTTCAGAAAATAAGGCCTACACTTGTTGACGTTTCTGTATTTTCCCTGATGACCCATACCTTTTTGCCTGCACCAACGTTGGCCTTTGCAGTCCCCCTGACTTTCTTCATTCTGTTCTTGCGCTCCTTGCGCTGTTTTCTCGAGGTCTTTTTCTTCTCATACAGGCCATGCTGAAGAAGAATGGGTTATACAGAAGTGACTTGCAAACATGAACTCACGATTACTGGCTACTCTGGCATGGAAACTGACCAGGTCAGAGCTCCAGGAGTGCTCTGTGAAAGCCAAGAGATGGCCTGCAGAGAAAAACTTCACAGCAGACTTGCCCACTCAGAGCTCCTTACACAGAAAGTTAAGGGACCAGCTGTTCTGTCCAGCCTTGAACCTACAGCTCACTAGGTTCCCACATTTTTTTTTCTTCTGCACCATCAAAGCAAGACACCTCCCAAGTGGCTTCCCCGTTTAGGGTCTCCTCCCGACTGAATACCTTATTACCCACCAGTGACAAAAGCCTTTTATCAAGAGCTCTAGCCCCCCAACGTAGACTGGGCTGATCTGCTCACTTACTATCTTCTATTCATCTTTGCCCTGCCCACCTCTGAGCTTGCAGTTCCTGCTGCCTAAAAAACTCTGCTTCTGAATCTGCAAGGATCTCAGCTTCCCTGCCATCTCCTCACAGGAGGCCCTTCCCAGACCACTTAGTTAAAAATAATGCAACATCTATCCACTGGGGTGGCTTAACCAGTAAGCACAGTATGCACCAGCTTACAGTAAGCAAAGGATGCCCAGGCTGTGTTTACATACTAATCCGTAGTGAACAATTTCACACGGGTTTCACCCAACAGCTCCTATCTATGGCAGTTAGTTTTAAATTGCTGAATGATCTCTCACAGCTGGGCGATGGAAACTGGTGGGCCAGTAGCAACTGCTCACTGGCAACCCTCCTCAAACGGCCACCAGGGCACATACCGTAGTCGCCAAACCTTAGTTATGTCTCTGGTTCACCCCATCTTCAACGTGGTGAAAAACAGATGAAACTGAACTACAGGTTAGTAACACAATTAAGCCAGTGCATACCTTATTACGTAATCCATCCCTGTCTATCAACCACATCTCCATGATCTTCCCTCACAGCAGGGAGTAAAATAGGTCAAAGGGTAAAAGAGGATGCAAGAGGCATTTCAAAATAATGATATGTTTGCTTATTTATACTATCTGTCTAGAATATAAGTTAAGGAGCTTGCCGAGTTCACTCTGTAGTGCTTGGCAGTCTCACTAAATGATCAAAAACCTTTCGTGGTTCCTGGCTTCCTGTGAAATTAAATCTAAACTCCACCCAAAAACCAAACCCATTTTCACTAAGTCAATTCCAGCTCATTTCGACCTTACAGAACAGAGTAGAACTGCCCCACAGGGTTTCCAAGGAGAGGCTGGTGGATTCGAACTGCCAACCTTCTGGTTAGCAGCCAGCCTCTTAACCACTGCGTCACCAGGGCTCCAAAAATCCAAACTCAGTAGCATGATACAGCATTTCAAGATATTACTGAATTTGGTCCCAAGGTACCTTTCCAAACCCATCCCTCCACTTCCCCTCTATGAAATGAGCTCCTCAATCTCCACAAGCACTTCTTTCGAATCCAGCTCAAATGTCACCTTCTCAAAATGCTGCAAAAACCTCTCTGAACCTCTCCCCCAACTCCATCTGTGCATTTATCAAAGAACCTTCTCTATTAACCCCTTAGGAGTTCTGTATGTCTTTGTATGATGTCCCCCCACAGACCACTTACTGTGCCAGAGCATTCTACTGCACCCAGAACACAATGTTATTGAAAAAACAAAGTCTTCAGCAACTGTGGAAGAGAGGAAAAACACCTACTCTTGCAAGTCTGTGTTTAGGTTCATTTTTCTTTGCATAATCCAAGGAATCATAAATCATGCCGAAGCCAGTAGTCTTTCCACCACCAAAATGGGTTCTGAATCCAAACACAAAGATGACATCTGGTGTGGTATTGTACATTTTGGCTAGTTTTTCCCGAATTTCTGTCTTAGGTACTGTTGCCTTTCCAGGGTGAAGGACATCGATGACCTAAAAGGAGACATCCAATTTAGTATTTATCATAATGGAAAACGCCTTTAAAGAACAGTTACCCAAACTTTGACCTGCCCTTGCTTACCATTTGTTTCCGCTGGAGTAGTCGATTGGTCATGAACTTCCTGGTCCGGATAGTCACTGTGTCGTTCTGAAAACAACACACTGGTTAATAAAACTACTCAACCTTTTTTTGACCTTGCTGTAATTTTCCAAGATCTAAAACTGCAGTATCCAATTCAGTAGCCACTAGAATACATAACTAATTATTAAATAAATAAATAAAATTTAAAATGCAGTCCCCCAGCTGCAGTAGCTGCATTTCAAATTAGACAGCACAGACAGGGAACATTTCCATCATTGCAGAGTTTTACTGGGCAGCTCTGCTCTCATGTTTGCCATGAGAAGTCCAAGATGCATCTAGAAAATTTACTGTGACCACAGACACATACTGAACAATAACAAAGGATGTACTGAAGTACACAGTTCACAAGAAGGCACTATATTGTACCCCATTTTAGTGCAGCATGAGATGGTCTGTAGACAGGTTCCCATCACACTGGAAGGCAAGCTGTGGTGGTCCAGCACAGATCAACCCATCACTTGCTGTACTACTCATTTGAAAAAGGGAGGGACAGACATTCAAATGGCCACCAGACACGTGAAATGATGCTCAGTGTCCTTAGCCATCAGAGTTGCAAATCAAAACCACGATGAGATATCACTTCATTCCCACCAGGATAAGATGAAAAAAAAAACCGGAAATAACAAATGCTGGCAAGAATGTGGGGCAACTGAAACTCTTATCCATTGCTGGTGGGAAAGCAAAATGGCACAGCCATTGTGCAAAACAGTGTGTCCATTCCTTGAAAAACTAAAAATAGAACTACCTTATGACCCAGCAATTCTATTCCTAGGTATATATCAAAGACATAAAAACAGAGACTCAAAGAGACTCGTACACCAATGTTCACTACAGCACTATTCACAATAGCCAAAAGATGGAACCAACCTAATACCTATCAACAGATGAAAAAACAAAATACATACATACAATGGAATACTACTCAGAAAGTAGGAGAAATGAAATCCGGATAGATGCTACAGTATGGATGGAGCTTGAAGACGTTATGCTGAGCAAAATAAGCCAATTACAAAAGGACAAATGCCATATAACATCACTTACAGAAAAGATAAGGACAAATATATACAGACTAAAGTTTATTAGTGGTTACCAAAGGTGGGAGGAAAGAGGAAAAGGGGGGCCTAATGGTGATGGAAATATTACACTGATTAAGGGTAGGGTTGCACGGCCAATTATAATCACCATATACTTGTATACCTGTAAAAAGCTGAATCAGCAAAAGGTGTGTAATAGATGTATTTACGATGACAAAAGAGAAGCTGCTGAGGCTGCTTATGCACAACCAAACACCTCATGGGATCTGGCTCCTTGGTTTGGAGGTTTAAGGTCATGGTTTAACGGCACACCCCAGTTAACTGGCCTAATAATTCATTTACTGCTTCTGTTCTACCTCCTGGAGCCCTGGTGGTGCAGCGGTTAAGAGCTCGGCTGCTAACCAAAAGGTCGGCAGTTAAAATCCACTAGCTGCTCATTGGAAACCATATGGGGCAGTTCTAACCTGTCCTATGGAGTCACAGTGAGTTGGAATCAACTCGAGGGAACAGGTTTGTTTTTCTGGGGTTTTTTTGGTTCTACCTCCTACTTCGGTGCATAGTGCCTGAGGTATTAAAAGCTTGCAAGCAACCATCCAAGGCACAACAATTGGTCTCTATTCACCTGGAGCACCAGAGGAAGAAATGGGATGTGTAGGTAATTGTCTCCATTAACAACTGCCCCATTTGCCATCAGACCAGAAGAACCGGATGGTGCCCCGCTACCATTACTGAATATTCTGATCTAAGATTCCACAGAAGAATCCTAATCAAAAGGGGGAAACTGCACAACAGAATATCAAATTTTCATGGGCTCTAGACTTTCTGGAGCCATGGAGGGTAGAAGAATCCCGAAACTACTGCCCTGAGATAATCTTTAAACCTTAAACGGAAAATAGTACCAAAAGTTTTCTTAAAACTGAACAATAGTTTAGCTTAACTACTTAAAAAGGTTTGCCTTGAGCATTATGCTCTTTTAGAACTATCTATATGGGATCAAACTGACAACAGCAACTCAAAAGATTAGATAGAAATCTTAGGTGGCAGTGAGTTTGTTAATAAGGAAGGAATAACTACAAAAAGGAGGCTGAGAACGTTTGCACAACTGGAATCAACCGTTGGCACACAATAGCAACTTTGGCTTCTACGCACTAGATGCCCTCAACAATCCAGTTGTGAAGATCAAAAATGTCTCCAGATTTTGCCGACTGTCTCACTAAGGGGAAATTACCTCCACTTGAGAACTTCTCCCTAGTAAAACTACAGTGGCTCACACAAACGTTATAATCACAAAACCGTGTTTATAACAAACATGACATAAATCTGCACTACCTGCATGTAACCTACTCCTCTTAAATGGTCAACACTACAGTCAAGTCCAAGGAAATGGTATTCACTTCGGGAATGGTCTTTCACACAAGAAATAACTACTAAACACATAAGCATGCAACAAGCTTACAGTGACTTTAAAAAAAACTGCAAACACAAGGCTTTCACCAGGAACTGACTTGCTACATTTTCAATGTTTCAAAAACCAAACCAAAATTAATTCACGTCAACAATACTCAATTCTCGAAACTGAAGGATCAAAGAGGAAAAAAAGGCTTGCTAGAGTGTAGTTAAAACGGGTGCTTAACCTTTAAAGATGGATCTACCTACTCATGACTTAGGGCAAGACTTTTGCCGGCTTCCCCTTCCAGGGCCTCCGTTTCCTCAATATTAAACAAGAGAATCCATTCAGCTGACAATTTCCTAGCTTACACGCCGGCACCCTCTGCACCTCTTTGGCTACCATCACCTCCAAGCCGCCTACCCCAACCTGGGCTGCAGGCGGGAAGTGCCTATTGACTAGGCCCTCTCCATCCACTGTGCGCCAGGAAGCTGACAAGCGCAGCAGCCGCTCGCGCAGTCCCAGGCCCTGGAGCCCAAGTGTCCGGGTCCACAGCCCAGCCCCGCCAACCACGACTACCCCGCCGGCGGCTCCAGGGCTCTTGGCAACTGGTCCCTGTCAAACACGGGCAGTGAAGGGCAACTGGGCTTTGGGCAGCTATCGTGCAGACGTGGGGGATCGGGGAGCGAAGGATGGCTGGGATATTTCGCAGATGACTGCAAAGCTCATGGAGACTCACCATGATGGCGGCAGACGATCAGGCAGCCGGCAAAGAAAAGAGAGCTAGCTTTCGCCGGCCAATCATATCAACGCGCACGAAAGGACCCTAGAAAGCGCCGGCGAGGGGGCGTGGCCTGGGCAACGGGGCCGACCGCGCCAATGCCAGACTGAAAGTGCCCAAGGGCCGCCTCACCAACCTTTGGCCACACCCCTAAGATTCTGGACTAGCCAATTCGGAGCCGGAACAGCTCAGGCGAGCTAGATTTATGAAAGCGCGTGCTTACTTTTACTTGGTTATATTGAATTGCCCGCACATGTTGTTGTGAGGGTCCCTCCAGTTGGTTCCACTCACAGTGACCCTGTGTACAACAGAAGGAAACACTGCCTGGTCCCATACCATCCTCACAATCGTTTCTATGTTTGAGCCCATCTTTGCAGCCACTGTGTCAATCCATCTCGTTAAAAGGCCTCATCTTTCTTCCCTGACCCTCTACCAAGGATGATGCCCGTCTCTGGGGATTGTTGTTGTTAGGTGCTGTCAGCCGATTCCGACTCATAACGACCCTATGTACAACAGAACGAAACACTGCCGGGTCCTGTGCCATCCTCACAATTCTTGTTATGCTTAAGCCCATTGCTGCAGCCACTTTGTCAATCCGTCTCGTTGAGAATCTTCCTCTTTTTCGTTGACCCTCTACTTTACCACGTATCTTGTCCTTCTCCAGGGACTGCTCCCTCCTAATAACATGTCCAACTACGTAAGACGAAGTCTCGTCATCTTTGCTTCCAAGGAGCATTCTGCCTGTACTTTTCTGTCCCTACGTAGAATTTCGGTAAACAGAATTAGACTTTAAATCTCGCCCATCTAAGGAGCCCTAGAGCCCTGGTTGCGCAGCGGTTAAGCGCTGGGCTGCTAACTAATAGGTCGGAAGTTTGAATCCAGGACGTTTGAACCCACCAACTGCTCTGTGGGAGAAAGCTGTGGCAGTCGGCTTCCATAAAGATGCACAGCCTTGGAAACCCTAACAGGCAACCCTATGGGGAAGTTCTACTCTGTCCCACAGGGTCACGACTCGGCAACAACGAGTTTGGGTTATTGAGTAAGAGTTTAGTAAAGCTGAAAGGTATCTTAACATGATCCTCTTGGCTAGCCTCCTCATTTTACTGCTAGGGAAACTTCAGAAATTACTGACTCCAAATCCTATTTCATTTCAAATACAAAACACTGCCTGTTTTAGTTTATTATTGCTAAGTCTTTTTTTTTCCTGAGACTTCTCTGGTGAGTCTCTGACTAAAAACAAAAAAAAAAAATGTTTGTTTTCTGCAATTTGTTTTGCTTAAAAGTGAAACAGACACATGAAGATAAGAACATAAGCGTGCACGTTCAAAGAGAGTAGAAACAACTTACCAAAGGTTTGTGAGGACAAGGACATCAGAGAGCTGGCTTTGAGGGCAGCTCTCCTATAATCCTCAGGAGATAATAATAATAGTTAATACTCATCGAACGATTGCTATGTATCTGTTACATTCTAATTACTTTTACCTTCACTTTGTCATTTAACTCTGAGAAATAGGGTAGTTTCCCAATAACTCTGAGAAATACAGTAGTTATTATCCTTTTTATAGGTAGGGAAACTGGGACACAAGAAGTTGAGTAACATGCCTAAGGTCACACAACTTTTAGACCCCATGGATGCACTGTGATTTCAGAGGCTTCACTCTTAACCTCTAGGTGACAAAAAGTCATTCATTACAAAATCTTGTTGGTATTATATAGTATTGTCAATGTTATTCCAAGGCTACATTAAGTGATTAACTGCTGAAATGTGTTAGCAAAACCCGATCTGACTTGCTGTCTGTAAAATTTGTGCTTTACTAGTGGGGATCCACTAAAATGAGATACTTTTCCTTCTTAAAATTCAAGAATGTTGGAATGTTATACTGGGTTTTATTTAGTTTCTCACAAATATTAAGGAATTGGCTCCAGGTTGTGTAGCACTGAGCCCTGTGGTGGTATGGTTTCCTTGCTAGTCCAAAACTAAAAACCAAACCTGTTGCCTTGAGTGGATTCCAACTGTTCTGTAGGACAGAGAGAGCTGCCCCCATAGGGTTTCCAAAGCTATAAATCTTTATGAAAGCAGACTCCCACATCTTTCTCCATGGGGCAGCTATTGAGTTTGAATCGCTGACCTTTTAGTTAGCAGCCAAGCACTTAACCACTGCGCCACCAAGAGATTATCCTTGCTAGTCACATACACTAAAATGTCATCGTAGGATCACCTCCCACAAATCGTTGAGGCTGTAGGCAAGCAGTTTATTTCTTCAATACATGAATGATTTTCATTTCCCATTTTCCCTTCATCTCGTTTCCCAAGCTCACCAAGGTTCAATTTTCAGATTCCTTTTTTGCAATCAAGAATATAAGCTTAGTTCTTTCTTTCAAAACAATTCTTTTATTTTTTAATTGTTCATTTACCAAGAGAAACCATTTCTTAGCCGGTGTATACATATTTTATAGTTCCAGAACGTTGGTTAGTGACTACTTCCATGGAACTCAATCCAAATAAATTCTTTACAATTCCAAAATCACTTTGCACTCTGAAAAATACCAGCCTTCTTCATCTCCTCACAATCTTTCACGAATCATAATTTCTGTAGAAATCTGCATATGCCTTCTTTCTTGGTTGAGCTATTGCAAACTTACAGAGCTGCCATCCCCAGGGACGTAATGAATGCTCCAACAATAAGAAATCACAGACACCTGACCAGAAGGCCTCGCATCTGAGGTTTCACGAAAACACTGGAAGGCATGGTGGTTATTAACCAACGTTCTTCCTGACAGCGCTTTTTCAAAATAATTTTATGAACTGGAGGTGCACGCGCATCTGTGTTTTCTGCTATGCAGCTTTCCCTTGACGCCCTCCAGATGGTGCTCTCTGCTCCTTGGGCCGGTTCACTTTAGGCTCCACCTTTCCTGAAAGAAGTAGAGGCTCTTGATTTAGATGGTATCGATGTTGATAATGACGATTTTCCATTTTATGCAAATTTTGGCTCTATGGCTGCCTGATAAGCCCTGAAGCAAGAAGCTTTTAATTTTTCTTTCTCCGCAGGTGTCTGAAGACCTAGAAAAAAATGCACCGGAAATGGGATTCTTTTTTTAAAAAACATCAGGACTCGTGCAATTCCAAGGAGGCGCCGCGAGGTGGCGGTATAGGGAGAGGCAAAAAAGCCTCATGCCCAAGGCCTCTCTTGACAGACAGACGCGCCGGCGAGTCGCGGAAGAAGAAGCGGACACGTGGGACGCCGTACGGTGGCGCGGAGGATGTCGCCGGGGTTTTAGCAGCGAGCGAGTCTAGAAGGGCTTCGGGAGCTGCGTGGAGAATCGTTTCTGTAATCCGACTCCCGGAGTCCCGAGGAGGGGGACCCTTGCAGCCGTCACCATGGTGAAGGAGCAGTTCCGGGAGACGGATGTGGCCAAGAAAATGTAAGATGGAGCAAGAATGGCCAGAGGGAGGAGAAATAAGGGGTTGAGGGGGCCTAGAAGGTCAGGTGTCCCGGGTCTGGCAGCGTGAGAGGTCAGGGACTATTAGGAGAGGAGGGCCAGGGATCAGCAGAAGAGGTAACCAAGGCTTAGAAGTAGCTGGGTAGGTCAAAGAGTAGTGATCAGGCAGAGAGGAGTTCAGTGCCGGAGGGGTGGCGGACCAGGGAGTGTCTACGCTTAGGCAGAGAAGTTGGGATGTGGCGTGGGTCTTGGCGATGCGGGGTCTGTAGGCCTAAGTTTGAGTTCTCCCAGGGTTGAAAGATGACCACCTTTTAGCGACACTCGTCAGCTGCTGCATGGAGAGCGCTCCGGAGCCAAGACTGTCTAATTCGGGTTTTACCATAGAGCGCCTGACACAGAGGCCGTATTTGCTGACCAACAGGATGGGGCTGCCAGCTAGAAAGTCGTACCACAGGTAGATGGTCTCAGAAATGAGGCTGCTATTCTGGGCCCTTTCCTCTAGAGCTTATTAATCAGGCCAGAGCCCCTCAGAGTTTCCAGTACAAAAAAGAAATCTTATGACATCAGTGGTTCTTGCAGCAGACACTTACTAAGGAGGGTCCTGTGTAGCTTGTGTTAGGCCCAGTGTATTCATATGACGTGAATAAGACCTTTGTTGCCTAATCTAATTGGAGAAGGTAGAGGAGTCAATGTTGGGTGTGATAAATACAAAGTAAGGGAAGCATAAATAGGGTAATTAAGATTATATCAGGTAATAAGATTGTATAGGTGATTAAGGTAATATTCATATCACACACAAGTAAAATTTTGCTGAAGATCATTCAGAAGTGGCTGCAGCAGTATATTGACAGGGAACTTTGAGAAATTCAAGCTAGATTCAGAAGTGGATGTGGAATTAAGGGTATCATTGCTGATGTCAGATGGATCCTGGCTGAAAGCAGAGACTACCAGAAAGATGTTTACCTGTGTTTTATTGATCATACAAAGGCATTCAACTACGTGGATCATAACAAATTACGTGAAAAATGGGAATTCCAGAACAATTAATTGTGCTCATGCAGAACCTGTAGATAGATCAGGAGGCAGTCATTCAAACAGAACAAGGGGATACTGTGTGGTCTAAAGTCAGGAAAGGTGTGCGTCAGGGTTGTATGCTTTCACTAAACTTATTCAGTCTGTTTGCTAAGCACATAATCCGAGAAGTTAGACTGTATGAAGAAGAATGTAGCATCAGGATTGAAGACTTATTAACAACCTGAAATATGCAGATGACACAATCTTGCTCTCTTAAGGTGAAGAGGACTTGAAGTACTTACTGATGAAGATCAAAGACCACAGCCTTCAGTATGGATTACACCTCAACATAAAGAAAACAAAAATCCTCACAACTGGGCCAATAAGCAACATGATGACAAATGGAGAAAAGATTGAAGTAGTCAAGGATTTCATTTCACTTGGGTACACAATCAATACCCATGGAAGCAGCAGTCAGGAAATCAAAAGACACATTGCATTGGGCAAATCTGCTGCAAAAGACCTCTTTAAAGTGTTAAAAAGCAAAGACATCACCTTGAAGACTAAGGTGCATCTGACCCAAGCCACGGTGGTTTCAGTCGCCTCCTATGCGTGCGAAAGCTGGACGATGAATAAGGGAGACTGAAGAAGAACTGACGCCTTCAAATTGTGGTCTTGGGGAAGAATATTGAATATACCATGGACTGCCAAAAGAATGGAGAAATCTGTCTTGGAAGTACAACCAGAATGCTCCTTAGAAGCAAGGATAGCGAGACTATGTCTGATAGACTTTGAACGTGTTATCAGGAGGGATCAGTCCCTGGAGAAGGACCTCATGCTTGGTAAAGTAGAGAGTCAGGGAAAAAGAGGAAGACCCTCAACGAGATGGATTGACACGGGCTGCAACAGTAGGCTCAAGCATAACAACGATTGTGATGGCGCAGGACCAAGCAATGTTTCGTTCTGTCGTACATAGGGTTGCTGTGAGTCAGAACTGACTCGACGGCACCTAACAACAACAACAACAAGGTAGGCATAGGGAGTTCTGAGTGCACCTAATGGCAAGGGTGCCCAGGCAGAAGGAGGCAGACTGGAGGGGGAGAGGAGGGTGGGTGATGAGAGCTGTCGAAGAAAAAATTGTACTGGAAATGTTAAAAGATGACTTTTATTCTAAAGGAAGTTGCAAGGGAGGGGAACGGAATAAGGGACGGCAGGAAGACGCACTGTAATGAGAGGAGGGAGACGCCAGAACCATCTGTACTCCAGCTCCACTGAGACACAAGACTGCATGCTTTTTCAAAGGAAGTTGGGGTGGGGGGCTGGGTGAGTGATGTACCAAGGTTGCAATTTAGGTCTAGTTTGCTTGGAATGTTATCCTATTTTTATGATAAGGCCATCTGGATCCTGGGAGACCTTGGAGTAAGCAGAGGGGGAAATAAGGAAGGGGAAACTGAAGTTATTCAAACAGTAAATCCTTAAGTTATGGTCAGCTCCTTGCAGTAAGCCCTGTGGTTTTCCAGAACATAAAAGGGTGAGGGGATTTCTTTAACAAGAGGCTCAGGTAAAATTCAGCTTTTATCAGAAAGAAGCAGGAGACTTGAAGGAGTTAAGGAGTCATCTTGCAGATAGTGAGGAGCCTTTGAAGGGTTTTAAGCAGGGGAGTGTCTGAGTTCTTCTGGAAAATCTTTTTATTCTAGGGGAACAGGATTAGAGGGAGGGAGATCTCAGAAGCCATTGCAGGGATCCAGGCAGGGGATGATGGTGGCCTGCATAAGGGAGGCGGAGTCGTTGGGAAGAAGTGTATCTCAGAGAGTGGAGGATGTAACATTGGCAGGGTTGGTAGGATGAAGGTAAGGGAGAAATTAGATTGCTATGTGGTGTTTCTTGCTTGAGCAGGTGTGTCAGTGTTGCCATTCACTGGAGTGGGGGTCGTGCATCTTACTTGGATGAATTCAGTGGCCTCCCAGGTGGTCTCTCCAAATCTACCCTGGCTCACTGTGCTAGCTAGCCCCAACCCCCAGCCCCATTCACACATAATCCACTCTCACAAAACAGCCAAAGTGATTCTGTTAATATGCAGATTAGGTCCATGTCACCTCACCTAAAAATCCTCAAGCAGCTTCCCCTTGCACTGACGTTTAAATTCCTTACCAGGGTTCCCAAGCCTTACAGGATCTGGCCCCTGCTATCTCACCGACTTCGTCTTGCACCACTAACCTTCTAGGCTCCAGCCAGATTGGTTTCATTTGGTCCTTAAAAACACCAAGCTTGTGCCGGCCCTAGGACCCTTGTCCTACTCATTCTCTCTACTTCAAACGTTCTTCCTGCTGGTTGTCTCGGGGCTGGCTTACTCTTATTCCAAATTTCACTTTAAATGTCAGTTTTACAGAGAAGCCTTCTGACCACAAAATATTCAGTAGTTTCCTCAGATTCTTTTTACAACCATGTCTTAGTTATGTAGTGCTGGTATAACAAATACCACAAGTAGGTGGCTTTAATGAACAGAAATTTATTTTCTCAAACTTTAGGAGGCTGGAAGTTCGAACTCAGGGTGCCATCTCTAGGGGAAGGCTCACTTGGTCCGCTCTGGGTCGCTCTGAGTCAGAATTGACTCAGCGGCAGTGGGTTTGGCAATGGGATACGGGTTAGAGGAGCCCTGGTGGTGCAGTGGTTAAGCGCTTGGCGGCTAACTGAAAGGTCTGTGGTTCAAACCCACCAGCTGCTCCTCGGGAGAAAGATGCGGCAGTCTGCTTCCATAAAGATTATAAACCAAAACCACACCCACTGCCATCGAGTAGAGTCCGACTCATAGCGACTCTGTAGGACAGAGTAGAACTGCCCCATAGGGTTTCTGAGGCTGAAATTTTTATGGAAGCCAACTGTCAGCCACATCTTTCTCCTGCAATGCAGCTGGCGGGTGTGAACTGCCGATCTTCTGAGCGCCTAGCAAAGCACTTGCACCGCTGTGCCACCAAGGCTCCTTCCATAAAGACTACAGCCTTGGAAACCCTATGGGGCAGTGTTCTGTATAGGGTCGCTATGAGTTGGAATCAAATTGACAGCAGTGGGTTTGGTATAGGGGTTAAGATTTACAACATGTATTTGTGGGGGCACGATTTAATCCATAATTTACACCTCATCTCTTTTTAATTCTCTGAATGACACTGGTCATTCACTTTTATGTATCTGTTTGTTTGCTGTCTATTGTCCCCACCCTGAACCATGTACTCCATGATGGCAGGGACCTTGTCTGTCTCATCTAATCAGTTATACCTACGATGATGCCTGGCACATAGTAAACACCCAGTATTTGTTGGAAGAATGAATGTACAGATTTGGGTTCTGAAGATTGGCTGTTCGAACCCACCCAGTGGCTACACTGTAGAAAAACCTGGCAATTAGCTTCCGTAAAATATTACAGCCAAGAAAACCCTATGGAGCAGTTCTACTCTGTAACACGTAGGGTTGCCATGAGTCAGATGGATTCAACAGCAGCAGGTTTGGTTTTTGGTTTGGGGTGGTATACTCAAGGGAGCTGTCCAGAAGGAATTGTCTATACAGGTCTCTAGTTGAAGAGAAGTAGCTGGCCTACAGATACAGATTTGAGAGCCATCAACATATAAGCAAGTGATATGATCACTCAGGAAGAATGTGTAGAATAAAAGAGGGCAACGGTTGCAATCCTAGTTAGGGACACCAATATTTAAGGGATGACAGTGGAAGAAGGAGCCCTGGTGGCTTAATGGTTAGGTGCTTAGATGCTAACCAAAATGTCAACTGCTAACTGAAAGGTCAGCCGTTCAAACCCGTCAGTGCCTCCACAGTAGAAAAGACCTGGTGATCTGCTCCCATAAAGATTACAGCCTAGGAAACCCTATGGGGGGAGCTGTTTTAGTCTATCATACAGGGTCGCTTTCAGTCAGATCAACTTGACAGCACACAACAAGAAGTAGAAGAGACCGGCAAGAGGGGGAAGAAAACAGAGTGTATGGTGTCACCAAATCCAAGAAAAAGTATTTCAAGACGGGGAGGAGGGTGTTTAATTGCCAATGCTGCAAAGAGGTAAAATGAAACAAGTTCTCACTGGATTTAGGAACAGGAGGTCATCTTGGTGACCTTGGAGAGTGCCATTCATCTGACGGTCACAGTGAAAACCAGATTCAAGTAGGCTAAAGGGATATTGGTGAAGGAAAACAGGAGAAGTTTGAGTATATTTAGTGCTGGTAGGGAAGAGCCTGCAGAGAGTTGGAAGGATAAGTTTGGTTATGGTGGACCATGTATGTAATCAGTTTTTATTTTTTTGCTGTTGTTGAGAATATGCAGCAAAACATCCACCAGTTCAGTTTCTACATGTATTATTTAATGACATTGACTCTCACTCTCCTTTTCAGAGGTTTCTTCCCCCATTAACATAAATTCACTGTCCTCTAAGGTTCCTGTCCAATCTTTCCAGTTGTCATCTTGATCACATATAGATAGTTCTTAAAAGAGCACAATGCTCAAGGCAGACCTTTTAAGCTAGTTAAGCTAAACTATTGTTTGGTTTTAAGAAGACTTCAGGGGATATTTTTGGTTTAAGGTTTAAAGATTATCTCAGGGCAGTAACTGCAGGTGTTCATCCAACCTTCATGGCTCCAGGAAGTCTGGAGTCCATGAGAATTTAAAATTCTGTTCTACATTTTCCCCCTTTTGATCAGGATTCTTATATGGAATTGTTGATCAAAATGTTCAGTAATGGTAGCCAGGCACCATCCAATTTTTCTGGTCTCATGGCAAAGGGGGCAGTTGTCCATGGAGGCAATTAGCCACACATTTCCATGTTCTTCTATTCCTGATTCTCCTTCTTCCTCTATTGTTCCAACTGAATAGAGACCAATTCTGCCCTGCATGACCACTTGCAAGCTTTTAAGACCCCAGGCACTGCACACCAAACTAGAAGATAGAACAGAAGCACTAAACAAGTTATTAGGCCAATTAACTGGGATATCCCATGAAACCATGACCCTAAACCTCCAAACCAGAGAACCAGCTCTCATGAGGTTTTTGGTTGTACATAAGCATCCTCAGCAGCTTACTCTTTTTGTTTTCATTGTTGTAAATATATCTATCACACAACTTTTGCCAATTCAACTTTTTCTAGGTGATAACTTATTGACAGCAATTACAATAATCGGCTGTGTAACCCCACCCTGAATCAATGTGATATTTCCATCACCGTTAACTCCCCCTTTCTCTTTCCCTGCCACCCCTGGTAACCACTAATAAACTTTGTTCTCTATACGTTTGCCTTTTCTTGTCTTTTTATATAAGTGAGGTAATACAATATTTGATGTTTTGTGATTGGTTTATTTCACTCAGCATAATGTCTTTCAGCTCCATCTGTATTGTAGCATGTATCAAGACTTCATTTCTCCCACTGGCTGAATAGTAGTCCATTGTATGTGTGTACAACATTTTGTTTATCCAGTCATCTGTTGATGAGCATTTAGGTTGTCCACCTTTTGGTATTGTGAATAGTGCTGCAGTAAACATTGGTATACAAGTCTCAGTTCGAGTCTCTGCTTTCGAGTCTTTTGAAGAAATATCTGTTGAAGTCCTTTGCTCATTTTTTGATTGTGTTGTTTGTCTTTTTGTTGTTGAGTTGTAGGAGTTCTTTATATATTCTGAATATTAGGCCCTTATCAGATATACAGGCAGTCCCCAGTTTATGAACATCCGACTTACAGACAGCTCGCACTTAAGAACAGACTACCATAAAGCCTGTTGTATTAAAAATTTGAGTTAAATGCATGTGGTGATTCGTAAAAATGAACACAGGCACTACTTTGTGACGCTCATGAAAACATCGCACGGTTTGGAAGTGTTTCTTAAGTGTTTTATGTGCATAGAAAGGTAAGATACATACTATATACGAAGACAAGCATTGACTGACACTACCCAAGAACCGTATGTGCCTCTTCTGACTTACCTACAAATTCAACTTAAAGACGGACTTAGAAATGGATCTCGTTGGTAACCCAAGGACTGCCTGTATGGGTGAGGGCCTTGGTGGTTCCCCGGTAAAATTCTCCACTTCCATGCAGGAGGTCCGGAATCAGCTATTAGCCAGTGCACCTCATGGACAGGCACTACCTGTCTGTCACTGGTGGCTTGCGTGTTGCTATGATGTTGAACAGGTTTCAGTAGAGCTTTCAGACTAAGACGCTGTAAAATGGTAGTAGTACATCAGAGCCTGTCTAACTTCAGGGGGGATAATAACCTGGATCAGCACAAAGCTGATTCCGGTGAGGTGGAGGTCAGACATACCTCCACTCTCCAACTTTATTACCAATTCTAACACCAGCCGTCCCTCCAACAGCACTCTCTACTTTTCTTCTGGGTTTGATAATTCGTTGCAATAGCCATACACAACTCACCAACCATAATTACAGTTAAGTGGTTTATTAAGGAAGTAACAGTACCACTTACGATCAGGATCAGGAAGCATGTAGGCAAGGTCTGGAAGGCTCCCTTGTGGAGGAGAGCACATCCTTCTCTTCAGTGCAGAGCAGCTCTCTCAGCTCCTCTCAGCCATGCAAGCAAGCAGGCCCTTCTCTCTGCCATGCACACCCCGTCTTGGCCGTGCTGGCCTCTTTTCAGCCCCCTCAAGACAGGCCTACTTTTGGCCCCCTCACGATAGGCATCTCTGCCATCGGTCTCCCCAGTGCTAACTGACCCAGCACATAGCCAGTCTAGCAGTTTTGTTCAGCTCTCTTAGCTGCATTCCTAGCAGCAGATTTCTGCTGTCACTACTGATTTTGCCTCTGGGCCCCTTCTGGGTCTGTGGCCACCAGCTGCATCACAGGGTCCCTTCCAGGCATCTTGCTGTCTTCAGTGTTACAGCCCTTTATCTGTATTAGAGCTCTTTTAGGAGGTTCCTTGCTTCCTCTCTCTCTGTGTCTTCTCTCTTCTTGCCTCTCTTGCCTTTTTTCCTGCTTCCTTTTTCCTTCTTCTTCTGTCTACTGACCTCTACCGCGTTGGCTGCATATTTAAGCAAACTCTTTGTCAATTTTACAGCATGGCCCTCCCACTGGGCCATGAATTGACCAATCCCCTCTCAATAGGCCACTGTTACTTCATTTGCATAGTAGGCTATAGTCACTTCATTTGTACACTTAAGTATATAGACCAGTCCCTGCAAGGTGTGTAAAATAGACCAGTCACAGGGCAGGCTGCTGTCCAGAGCCAGCAAAAAGTATCAAATCACAAGTTGTTTACAGCTGACCCAGGAAATGTCAGTCAACCTGGACAAAAGTGGCAAACCCCCTGGGATAGAAAACTAGGGCAAAGGTAACTCCTCAAGGCGTAGCGGGGATATCTCTCAAGCTGTTTTTCCAAAGAGCCAAGGCAAAAGGAACTCATTTCGCCACAGATGTACTCGGAAGAAAGGCCTGATAATTTACTTCCAAAAATCATCCAGTGAAAACCCTATGTATCACAAGGGTCCAGTGTGCAACCAGTCGTGGGGATGATGTGGGACCAGACATGTTTCATTAAGTTGTACACAGGGTCACCATGAGTTGCATGCCAACTCAGTAGCAGCTAACAACAGATAAATAATTTGCAGATATTTTCTTGTTTTATAGATTGTTTTTTTTCACTTTATTGATAGTGTCCTTTGATGCCCAGAAGTTTTTAATTTTGATGAAGTCCAATATATCTGTTTTGTCTTTTATTGTTCATGCTTTTGGTGTCATATCTAAGAATCCATTGCCAAATCCAAGGTCATGATGATTGACCACTATGTTTCCTTATAGAAGTTTTATGGTTTTAGCTCTTTTGTTTAGGTCATTGATCCATTTTGAGTTAGTTTCTGTAGATGGTGAAGGTGGAGGTTGATGATGATTTTGATGTAATTGCTCCCCTTTCTTTCTGTTCCAGAAGCCACATCTGTTTTGGCATGAAGTCCCCTGAGGAGATGCGCCAGCAGGCGCACATCCAGGTTGTGAGTAAGAACTTGTACAGCCAGGACAACAACCATGCCCCCTTGCTGTATGGGGTGCTGGACCACAGGATGGTAAGACCCCTCTGCTGCACCTCCCTCCCAGGTCCAATGTTTTGACTTGCTAATAAAACTGGGGAGGGCCTTACTTCCCCTGTGTTTCTCAGACCCAGTCAGAGACTCCAGCCTTCAGTCTGCCGCATGTAAATATGTTGCAGCTTCCTAGTTGATTCAGAGCCACTTTCACAGATGTGAGGTCTGGTCCCACTTTCCTTTCCAGTGGGTTGATTATTGGATGTGCTTTTATCCAAAGGGTACAAGTGAGAAGGATCGTCCTTGTGAAACCTGTGGAAAGAACTTGGCCGACTGTCTGGGCCACTATGGATATGTTGACTTGGAATTGCCTTGTTTTCACGTGGGGTACTTCAGAGCAGTTATAGGCATCTTACAGGTGAGCACTCGTGTGTCAGTCTCCAAGGCGTAAATTGTAGAGTTAGGTTGGGGAAATTAGGGAGAGCTTAGGGATTGTGAGTGGTGGGGAATACAACTAGGGAAGATTTTTATACTAAATACATAATATTTTTATCTTGCACTGTATTAAAGTGCTAAAGGATTGTTTATTCCTTTATTTTCCTGGAGAAGGTGATAACGTGTGTGTGTGTATTTGTACGTATATATGTGTGTGTATATATATGTACTAGAAGATATTCTATATATATTTTTAAAAATATTCAAACAGTATGGAACAGCACAAATTAAAAAATGAAAGTTAACAAAACTCCTTGCACCCAGTATGACTACTGCCAGTGTTGTGGTGAACGTTGGCCACCTCTCAGCGTGTCTGTGTGTACGTCTGTGTCTGCCACCGTTCAGTGTCCTGGACAAGGGGGTGGCATTTTACAAAGAAAAGAGTTGTTCTTCATCACTCATCCTCTTACGCGTTCTGTTTAATTTTTAAAAGATGATCTGCAAAACCTGCTGCCACATCATGCTGTCCCAGGAGGAGAAGAAGCAGTTTCTGGATTATCTGAAGAGGCCAGGCCTGACCTACCTTCAGAAGCGAGGCCTAAAGAAGAAGATCTCTGATAAGTGCCGGAAAAAAACCATTTGCCATCACTGTGGTGCTTTTAACGGTGAGAGAGGCGTGTGGACGGTTTCGTGGTGGCCTTTGCACCAGCTCTCCGCTGCCTGCTCTGCTGGCTTTGTGTGCTTTCTCAGGGCAGCATTTTCCCTGTACGTCAGGGTGCAGAGCCTGGCAGCTGGCGCACCGTTAGCAGCTGTCCTTCTCATCTTTCATGGCTGTAACGTTTTCAGTTGTTTCACTAACCAGATTACAACCTCCAGCCAGCCTAAGAACCTAATTTGGAAACATAATTACCTTTGTTCTGTCTAAATAAATTAACTCTTATAGGTACTGTAAAGAAATGTGGATTACTGAAGATAATTCACGAGAAATACAAGACCAACAAAAAAATGGTGGATCCAGTTGTGTCAAATTTCCTTCAGTCTTTTGAAACAGCCATTGAACATAACAAAGAAGTAGAACCACTGCTGGGAAGGGCCCAGGTGAGCCTGAAATGCACACCCACCCTCTCCCTGCCTCCCCTGTTGTCTTAGTTACCTAGTGCTGCTGTAACAGAAATACCACAGGTGGGTGGTTTAAAGAGCAGAAATTTATTTTCTCACAGTTCAGGAGGCTGAAAGTCCTCCTTGAGGGCAGTGGCTCTGGGAGAAGATCCTTGTCTCAGCTTCTGTAGCCCCAGTGTTCCTCGGGTCCTTGGTTATCTTCATCTGGCATCTGTCTTCTCTTATTTGTGCTTGCTTGTCTGTCCAGTCTCCTTTTTATAAGTCATAAGTGATTAGGTTTAGGGCACACCCTACACTGATGTGGCCCCACTAACATAGCAGAAAACCCTGTTCCCAAATGGGATTACGTTGACAAGTATAGGGGTTAGGATTCCAACACATATTTTGGGGAGACACAGTTCAGTCCGTAACACCCGTACATCACACACACTCTCTCTCACTTTCACACTCATGTCTCCCTCACCTTTGTTCAGAATGAAGAGTCCAATTAAGTTAGCAGAAAAGTTCAGTTACTAAGTTAGCGGTTAAGCTACGAATTCACATAAAGGAACACTTGCGTGACAAGTCTTTATCTGGCACTTAACTTTAACAGCACATTTTTAATCATATAGGTAACGTGATATGTTTTCATTGAAAAAGATTTTAAAATTACAAATGTACACAGCATAAACTGAGAGATCTGTTCCCTCACGGACGATGAGGTGCAGGGAGATTTAGAGAACTCACCTTATGGCCATTAGTTTATTTTAATTGATCAGACTTAACTAACAGAATTTTCTGAAGAGTCTTGTTTTTTCTTACTCTGGATTTGATTAGTGCTTAACCCTCATAGTATTGTCTAGTTGTCGTTAGGTGCCATCAAGTCGGTTCCAACTCATAGCAACCCCTATATAACAATGGAACGAAACGCTGCCCAGTCCTGTGCTATCCTCACAGTAGTTGCTATGTTTCAGCCCATTGTTGCAATCACTGTGTTAATCCATCTTATCGAGGGTCTTCCGCTTTTTCGCCGACCCTCTACCTTACCGAACATGATGTCCTTCTCCAGGTACTTGTCCGTTCTGATTACATGTCCAAAGTATGTGAGACAAAGTCTCGCCATCCTCGCTTCCAAGAGCATTCTGCTGTAATTCTTCCAAGACACATTTGTTCCTTCTTCTGGCAGTCCATGGTATATTCAGTATTCTTTGCCAACACGATAATTCAAAGGCTTCAATTCTTCTTTGGTCTTCCTTATTCGTTGGCCAGCTTTCTCATGCATATGAGGCGATTGAAAATACCAGGGCTTGGGTCAGGCGCACCTTAGTCCTTAAAGTGATGTCTTTGCTTTTTAACACTTTAAAAGGTCTTTTGCAGCAGATTTGCCCAATGCAATACATCATTTGATTTCTTGACTGTTGGCTTCCACGGGCGTTGATTGTGGATCCAAGTAAAATTAAATCCTTGGCAACTTCAGTCGTTTCTTCGTTTATCAGGATGTTGCTTATTGGTCCAGTTGTGAGGATTTTTGTTTTCTTTATGTTGAGTTGTAATCCATATTGAAGGCTGTGGTCTTTGATCTTCATCAGTAAGTGCTTCAAGTCCTCTTAACTTTCAGCGAGCAAGGTTGTGTCGTCTGCATATCACAGGTTGTTAATGAGTCTTCCTCCAATCCTGATGCTACGTTCTTCATGTAGTCTAGCTTCTCGGATTATTTTTTCAGCATATAGATTGAATAAGTGGTGAAAGGATGCAAGCCTGACACACACCTTTCCTGACTTTAAACCACACAGTATCCCCTTGTTATGTTTGAACAACTGCCTCTTGATCTAGGTACAGGTTCCGCGTGAGCACGATGAATTGTTCTGGAATTCCCATTCTTCGCAATATTATCCATAATTCGTTGTAATCCGCACAGTCAAATGCCTTTGCATATTCAGTGAAACACAGGTAAAAGTCTTTCTGATATTCTCTCCTTTTAAAGTTGATAGTATATGAAACTAACAAGCTATGTGAGCAGCTGCTGAGTAACTAACCTCCACTGGACCCGTGAGGGAGCATCGGGAACTGCGGACAATGGGTCTGCTCTCAAGGGTCATACAGCCTACGTGTGAAAAGGAAGCTAATGTTACAGGGCAGAGTGCTGCCTGACACACAAATGGCAAGGACAGTAAGTTCAGTGGGGAATTAGGAGGAGGGAGATGTCACTTTGGACTTAGTGGTTAGTGAAGACTATGAGGAAAGATAATGGCCTTTAAATTTTAAAGATCTATTCTTTAAACTAGAGTAGAGTTTGAAGAGTCAAGGGCAGTAAGCTAGGCATGTCCAGGGTTATGTAGTATATAGGGTCATTCTGAAATGGAGGGTCTGTTTGAAAGGCCAAGAGAGCACTAATAATTACAGCTTACATTTAGTGCTTGCCGTTACGTGCAGGCGGTGTCCTAAGTGCCTCACGTGAACCGTTATTATAGGGGAAGCTGAGGCACAGGCTGAGAGGTAGATTCTGTCCCACCACAGCTGTGCAAGTGAGGAGCTCTCCAAGGTAGTGGCTTGTGCAGGAGTGGGGCCGGAAGCCCAGGAGGCAGCCTGGTTAGTAAACCTGCTTTCTTGTCCTTATTTGCATCTCTTCCCTCCAGTCATACTGTTTTGGTTCTAGATTAGTATCTTTGACTTCCTACCACCGTCACTTTTACAGGACTGCTTCTCTGTCTCAGCAGACTCAGCAGTAGCAGGGCCTGGGAGGCCTGTTTCTTTGAAAAGTTTCCTAAAGGATGTGGCCCAGGAGATATCCCCTTCCCATGTAAGGGTCCCTTCTCTGGCACATCAAGCTTGGCTCTCAGAGCATTCCCCAATTGCCACCTGTCAGGCCCACCCTACTTTTCCCAAGTTGACATCCTAGAGGTTAATTACCAGCATCCATGAAAATGGCATAGAACCAAGCCGTGTTTCATTCGGTTATACATAAGGTTGCCATGAGTTGGAGACGACTCAGCAACAACTAACAACCACAGCAGCAGGGTACTGGTGAAGAGCCTTGGCTTTGGAATCGAACAGATTAGAGCCCAGCTCTGCCACTTACTAGCTCTGTGACTTTGACCTAACCTTCAGTCTCCTCATCTATTTAGCAGGGACTACAGGATTGTCTGCTTTAGGACTCTTGTGAGGATTGAGAGATGGATTCCAGGTCAAGGGCTCAGCACAGTCCCTGGCACATAGCAAGTGCTTAGTGCATGTTACCCAGTTATAATAGTATTTGTCACTGCTGCTGACACCCCTATAATAATAATATCATAGATGAGGCGTCAGCCCACTTCTCTGCTTGTCTGCTCCGTTCATAGTGTTCCGCCCGTCTTCTCACCAAAATTCCACCTATCCCTTAACTTCTTCCATGAAGCCGCCTCTGATATCTGGACACACCCCCTTTGGTCTTACCCTCCCCTGAATCACAAGTATATTCTTCATACCACATGTAACACTTGATCACATCACTTGTGTTCTGTCTTGTATTTTTGCTTGTTTCTTCTTAAGATTAGTCTGACAAGATCCATTTTCTTTGATAATTTTTGATGCCTGTCACAGTGGTTGGAGCAGCGGCAGATCCTTTGTAATCATCACCTCATCCTGGTCCTTCCTACACCACCTGGGGAGAGGGCCAAAACATGAATTCACCACTTGCCTCCTCCCGAGCCCCTCATTCACATCAGTGAATAAAATGTCAGGGAACGCCTTCGCATTTCACGGAAAGGGACGGCATGCAAACAAGTGGTCATGTTGCCCCAGTGTGCATCACAGTGTCTCAGGGTAGCCCATGGTTCTGACATTTTCCCCTGCCCATTACTTTTCAGGCACTTGGAACCCCATACCTTCACGGGCAGCACACCACGACTGAGTTAGGAGACACCCTAGAGCAGTGGTTTTTAACCTATTCTGGGCATAGACCCTCCCCTACCCCCGTTAGGAATTGGACAAAAACTGTGAACTCTGTCCCCTGAAGACTAATGTGTGCTTACACCCAACTTTAATACAAACCCAGGGGTTTGTGGGCCTACAGACATGAGTTCCTCTGTAGAGATCATGAGTCCTGTCTCCCTTACCAGGTGGAAATGCCTCCCACTGTGTCACGATGTCCCCAGCAGACTGAGTGACCAACTGTCCTGGCTGGCACCCTTCCAGTCACAGCTATGTCACCACTGGCTGAGGCAGCACACTCTATCACCAGAGAGCCCCAGTTAGAATATTCTTCCTTGGGCACACTGAACCCCCTCCGTACTGCCTCTCCAGCCCCGGGATTCTGTTTTCTAGTGTGTAACAGGATATGTCAGCAGACTCTTCCATGTGCCTCTTGGTAGGCAGTCATTCTGTCCCTCTTCAATTTTCTTTCTCATACTAAGCAGCCCCTTTATTTACCCGCTGTTGCTAAGAGATGGTTTCCAGACCCTTGCCAATCCTCATGCCCTCCGAATGTCCTTCAGTTCCATGATGTTCTTGGCCAGTACTGACTGGTACTGCTGGTGAGGTCTGGTCTTTGTATCGTCCCTAGAATTCTTCTAATACAGTCCTAGATTTATACCTGACTGCCTCAGCTGGTAGTGAGGGGCCCATGGCTAGAAGACAGGGATGTTGTGGGAGGGAATTCTGCCCTGGGCGAGGACCTTGAGTATAAGGCCTGTCTCGGGCGATTCCTTCCATCTCCCCAACTACATGCCTGCAGAGCGGGCCACAGTAACCTTCTCTTGCTTCAGTGTTCTCAGTGCTTCATTACGCTTCTGATTAAGTTATGCGCTGCACATTCGGCTTGTAACATGTACTCTCAGTCACACAGTCTTAGATCCCAAGGAGATTTCATAAACAGGTATAAGACACAGCTGACCATTCTTACATCTCTCTGGAAATTTGCATAGTTCCCATAATATGATTAAGTGGTTACAGCATAGCACTTTTATTGAATGAAGTTATTAAAAAGGCAATATAAGCTTATTACAGAAAAATATAAAAAGAGAAGCAAAATGATTATAGCTCTACTCACCTGAAGAGAGTTCTGTTAACACCTTGGTGACCTCTTCTGTTTTCTGCAGATGTATATTTGCCCCCAACGTGAGATGATATACACATGCTTATTTCTCGTGCCAACACTTGTGAACACTTTTCCATGTTAATAGCTACATTTCTTCTGTGATGCCATTTTTCAGTAGCTTCATAGTTTTCCATATAAATCTGCCATGATTTATTTAGCCTATAATTTATTAGATTGTTTCCAACTTTTCACAGTTAAAAACAACTTTAGTGAATATTCTTGTAGCTGAATCTTTGTGTTCATTTCTAAAAGTATACCTTTTGGGATAATTATGAGAAGTGAAATAATTGGCTTAAATAATTGGAATTAGGGGCATGCACTTTTTTTTTTTTTTTAATTGTACTTCAGGTGAAGGCTTACAGAACAAATAGTTTCTCATGAAACAGTAGTACACATATTGTTTTATGACATTGGTTAACAACCCCACAACATGTCAACCCTCTCCCTTCTCAACCTTTTTTTTTTTTGGAAAATATACCTAGCTAAAGATACACCGTTTCAAAAATTTCTACATGCACAGTTCAGTGACATTGACTACGCTTTTCCAGTTGTGGGGCATGCACATTTTTAAGGCTCTTACAACATAGCATGTTACCAACAAACATTTCTGCCTTCACTTACACTTATTTTAAGTTAAATGACAGGTTAGAAAACATGAAGTAAACCTTTGCTCAAGCTATGAAAAATTAGTATAACGTCTCCATTCCTTCCTTTCCTTCTTTCCGCAGGAAAACTTGAATCCCTTAGTAGTTCTGAATTTATTTAAACGAATCCCTGCTGAAGATGTTCCTCTACTTCTAATGAACCCGGAAGCTGGAAAACCCTCCGATTTGATTCTCACGCGACTTTTGGTGCCCCCTTTGTGTATCAGACCCTCTGTTGTGAGCGATTTGAAGTCTGGCACCAATGAAGATGATCTGACAATGAAATTGACAGAAATCATTTTCCTAAATGATGTCATTAAAAAGGTCAGTGCTTTCCATTAGTGTTTCCAAGGCTATAAGTTTTGGAGTGTGTCTGTACAAAAATGTCCAGTCAAGAAGATCAAGCTGAGGCTACCGTTACTGAACATTTTGATCAAAGAGTCTATAGAAGAATCCTGATCAAAAGGGGGAAAATATAGAACAGAATTTCTAATTCTCAAGTACTCCAAACTCTGGAACCATGAGGGTTGGATGAACCCGTGAAACTATTGCCCTGAGATAATCTTTAAACCAAAAATACCACCTGAAGCCTTCTTAAAACCAAACAATAGTTTAGCTTAACTAGTAAAAAATGTCTAGCTTTATGCTCTTTTTTCTTTTTTTCATTGTACTTCAGGTGAAGGCTTACAGAACAAATAGTTTCTTATAAAACGGTAGTACACATATTGTTTTATGACATGGGTTAACAACCCCACAACATGTCAACCCTCTCCCTTCTCGACCTTTTTTTTTTTT
>NW_004444042.1:2014495-2063950 GCF_000243295.1 Trichechus manatus latirostris
ATACATAGCCAAAGATACACCATTTCAAAAATTTCTACACGCACAGTTCAGTGACATTGACTACGCTCTTCCAATTGTGCTGCTATTCTCACTGAAGATGAAGGCTTACAGAACAAAATAGTTTCTCATTTAGCAGTTAGTACACATGTTGCCCTATGACAATGGTTAACAACCTCACAACACATCAACACTATCCTTACTCAATCTTGGGTTCCCTATCACCAACTTTCCTGTCCCCTTCTGCTTTCTGGCCCTTGTCCCTGGACTGCAGTACCTCATTAGTCCCATTTGGTTTTATGGGGCTGTCCACTCCCCGGCTCAACGGTGAACCTCAGAAATGACTTCACCACTGAGATAAAAGGGTGTCTGGGGGCCATACTCTCGGGGTTTCTCCAGTCTCCTTTAAGCCAGTAAATCTGGTCTTTTTTTTTGTGAGTTAGAATTTTGTTCTACATCCTTCTCCAGCTCTGTCCAGAACCCTCTGTTGTGATCCTGGTCAGAGCTGTCATTGGTGGTAGACGGGCACCGTGCTTTATGCTCTTTCAAGAACTATCTATCTGGGATCAAACTGACAATGGCAACTCAACAGTTTAGACAGGAACCTTAAAGGGCAGAATGTTTATGTTAATGAAGGAGGAATAACTCAGAAAAGGAGGGTGAGAATGGTTGCAGAACTCAAATGTAGTCAATGTCACTGAATTGTACATGTAGAAACTGTTGAATTGGTGTATATCTTCAACATCAAAATAAATAAAATTTAAAGAAAACGAAAATCAAGCTGACCTAGAAACAATCATGTTTCTGTTCATTCTCTGCTCATTTTCAGCATCGAATATCTGGCGCCAAGACGCAGATGATCATGGAGGACTGGGACTTCCTGCAGCTGCAGTGTGCCCTTTACATTAACAGCGAGCTCTCAGGCATTCCCCTCAACATGGCACCGAAGAAGTGGACCAGAGGTTTTGTCCAGCGCCTGAAAGGAAAACAAGGTACGTTTTGGTCACAACGTGTTGGAAACACTTGGCTGTCTTTGGTAAAAAATTTTTGGCCTATATGTGAAGCGTCAGAGCCCTGGTGGCTCAGTGGTTAAGTGTTAGGCTGCTAACAAAAAGGTCGGCAGTTCGAATCCACCAGCTGCTCCTTGGAAACCATATGGGGCAAGTTCTACTCTATCCTATAGGCACTGTGAGTCAGAATCCACTTGACGGCAACAGGTTTGGTTTTTGCTATATGTCAAGCTCATCTAGTCAGAAATCAGGCTTTGTTTGATTTCTCTGTTTATATAATCCTCTAAACAGCACATCCTGTGCCTTTGGGTTCTGTGACATATTTTTATTTGTACAGGACGATTTAGAGGCAATCTTTCAGGAAAGAGAGTGGATTTTTCTGGCAGAACAGTCATCTCACCTGACCCCAACCTCCGGATTGATGAGGTAGCAGTACCAGTTCATGTGGCCAAAATTCTAACTTTTCCTGAAAAGGTAACTACCATTCAGCTACTCAGTTCCTCAGTTTTGTTTTTTTTTTTTAATTGATGTAATTAAATGAAGTTTACATTTCAAGTTAGTCTCCCATACAGAATTTTTTTTTTTTTTTTTATCATACGTTGTTATGGGACCCCAACTGCTCACCCCATTCTGCGACAGCACACTCCTCCCCTCCACTCCTGATTCCCCATGAACATTCAACCGGCTCCTAACTCTCTCTGCCTTCCCCTCTAACCTCTGGACAGAAGCCTCCCCTTTGGTCTCATACCTACTTGTCTAAGAGGCACATTCTCCGCGAGTATCACTTTATGTCCCACAGTCCAGTCCAATCCCTGTCTGAAGAGTTGGCCTTGGAAATTGTTTTAGTTCTGGGGTGATGGAGAGACCAGGGGCCATGCTTTCTGGGGCGCCTCCAGTCTTAGACCATTAAGTCTGGTCTTCTTACTAGTATTTGAGTTCTGCATCCCATCGTTCTACTCTCCATCAGGGACCCTCTGTTGTGTTCCCTGTCAGGACATTCATTGGTGGTAGCAGGGCACCATCTAGTTCTTCTGGTCTCAGGCTGATGAAGTCTCTGGATTATGTGGCCCATTCTTGGTTCCTTATTTTAAACCTAGTCTTCTACATTGTGTTTTGATGTTCCAAACAACAAAGAGTGGAAAATCCCCAGTAACCCAAATAACCCAGTTGGGTGTATGTGAGGGTGTGTGTGTACCTTTCCAGTGTGTTTTATACATAATAGTTGATTCTTGTTATTTGCTGCAGCTATGTTCTGTGAAGTCTCCACAAACACCGTATTAGCGAATTCTGAACCAGCCTTGTTCAGCTTGTTCAGTAGGACAGCTGGGAACGTGTACGTTGGACAACTAAAATTTTGTTGCTCTGCACATGCCCATGTTGGCAAATGACTGCAAAACACCGGGAGTATTAACAATTTGGGGCTTATAAATAAATTTTATAGAGTAGGCACATTTGCAAATGTAGAATCTGCAAATAATGAGGATTGACCGTATATATAATAATGTCTACAGCATATAGCCATGGTTGCATCTAGTTTAATGCGTGTATATTCATATATATATTATATATACTGTTCTGAAACTTTTTTTTTTAATAAATGACATCTTGGGCCATCTTTCTATGTTGGTTCATACCTTATGTTTTAAAATGATTAAATGCCACTATTATTTAAAAAACAAGAAAAGGTTTACACACAGGAAGGGGAAAAAAGCACTCTTTGATGGTTACCAGGGGAGGAGGGGAGAATTAATAACTCGAAAGAAGACACATGTTAATATTGGTGAAGGGAAAGGCAATACACATTATGGGGGAAGTCGGCACGCCATAACCAAAGCAAAGGAAGACGCTGAGAGCAACGCAAGAATAAAGGGCAAGAAAAAGATTATGGATGTCAGTAATATCCAAAGAATTTACAAGGGTATTTTATAAAAGCAGTATTCTAAAATTTGCTCTATTTTTTTTTTTTTTTTTTTTTTTGTCATTAGAACCTTATGGATGTTCTATTATGAAAAAAATGTAAATGGTAAAAATATATATGTACAGCTTTGGAAGAAAAGAAATGACTAAGTGATAAACAGCACCCATATTTAATTTTCTTGGCATGAATTATGTTAAAAACTTCAAAATCAGTGAGTCAGAGTGAGAACATTTAAAAAATATGTATGTATATGTACATATATGTATATGTATTTTTTTTTGGTGGGAATATACATAGCAAAACATACACCAGTTGGACAGTTTCTGCATGTACAGTTCAGTTGCCTTGATTATATTCTTCAAATTGTGCAACCATTCTCGCTGTCCTTTTCCAGATTATCCCACCACATATAAGATAAACTCATTGCCCCGTGAGCTTCTCATCTAACCTTTGGAGTTGCTGTTGACAGTTTGATCCTATATAGATAATTCTTTAAAAGAACACAATGCTGAAAACAAACACTCTACACTAATTAAGCTAGACTGTTCTTTGGTGTAAAGATGACTTCAGGGGATAGTTTTTGCTTTAAAGGTTATCTCAGGACAATAGTCTCAGGGGGGTCATCCAGCCTCAATGACTCCAGAAAGTCTGGATTTCATGAGAAGTTAAATTCTGTTCCGCATTTACCCCCTTTTGACCAGGATTTTTCTATAGAGTCTTTGATCAAAATGTTCTGTAATGGTAGCCGGGCACCATTTAGTTCTTCTGGTCTCATGGCAAAGGTCTCATGGAGGCAATTGAGTTTGAACATTTTAAGGCTATTGCTGCATACCCAGAAAGGCTACACCAGTTTACACTCAATTACACCCAGTTCACACTCACTGTGAGTGTAAAAGGGTATTTACAGTGCTTTTTTTTTTTCCTTCAGTAATTTTCTAGGTAGCTGCAAGATATGATAATAGGACAGTATGGATTGGCTTTGTCCTTAAGTTTCATTTTTGGGCCAGATGCTTCCGGTAAAGCTTGTGTGGCATGTCCTCTGTTGAATTACTAACGATCCAAGAGTCTCTTTCTGTGAAGTGGTGTTCCATGAGACTGTTGTCCAGGAGGTTACATAACACCCTTTGACCTGTGCAAACCAGAGCCTGTGATTCTCGTTTCATGGCTTCTAAACATTAAAAGCCCATGGTAAATAATTGCAGTTGAAGTTGCCCCCTGTTTCTGGGATCACAGAATGAGTGCCGGGAGGTCCTTGTAGATTAGTCCCACCCACTCATTTCACTGATGGGGAAGCCAAAGGCCAGTGAGTGAGTGACGTGGTTGAGACTGAAACTGGGTTCCTGTTTGACAATCCGTGGTCCTCCTTGCACTCAAAACCCTAGACAGCAGGGTGCCCAGGGGTGTCTCTCTGTACTAGAATAGAAAAATTAATATACTGTGTTTCAACTGTGTATGTGTGTGTCTGTCTGTGTCTGTATGTGTGCCATATGCTAGCTTATAAAAACCTAAGAGTATCTCATGTTTTTATTGTGGTCTTGCAGGTGAACAAAGCAAACATCAATTTTTTGAGGAAACTGGTTCAAAATGGCCCTGAAGTTCACCCAGGAGCCAATTTCATTCAGCAGAGACATACGCATATGAAAAGGTAATGCTTTCCAATCTAGCTGGATTTAACTGCCTTCCCATGACAGAGTTCACTGTCACCATGCTCACCCATAGAATGCAGTCTGAGAAACATTTTTGTAATACAGTTTGGCATGTATGTACCATCTGCTTAAACTGCAGTGAGCCCCTCAGTATGTCATTGGCTCTATTGTATTATTTAAAATAGATGAGATCAGTTGCGTACTCTCGTTTAACCTAATTGAGTCTAATTGGGCAAAGTACATTGGAGGGTGAATCATATGAATCTCCTGGGCTCTCAGGGGTGACTTCAGTGTACTGATAATCCAGGGACATTCATCTTCTTAACTGTAGCTTTTCACAGAGAATTTTATCAACAGGGTCATGTGGGAGAAGTTGATTCTTTGCCGTATTTCATTGATTTTAAGACATTTTGTTCGTACTTCAACATTTAAAAAATCAGGATATATTTCACAATCAATGATACACTATAGTTTAATTCATAATTTTTTTCTCTTTATTGGTGGTACGTAAAGTAATGACAGGTCTTATAAATGGAGAAATTTTAGATTCGATAAAATATGTTCATATTAGAGATTGAATCGTGATACTAAGAGGGACAACTTGGTGAAGGAACTTTGCTCTCAGATACCATGTTTATTGTGGCACATTAGGTTTTTGAAATACGGAAATCGGGAAAAGATGGCTCAGGAGCTCAAGTACGGTGACATTGTCGAGAGACACCTCATAGATGGGGATGTGGTGCTGTTCAACCGGCAGCCCTCGCTGCACAAACTGAGCATTATGGCTCATCTGGTGAGTCTAGGTTGCTGATTTTATTTTCTGTTGAGTGAAGTTTGCTGTGAGTATTCACTGCTAAAGTTTGGACTCCTGAAATGAAAATTGCCAGTAAGCTCTAATTTTCATAACTTTTGATCTTCCTCTCCTCTAACTTTTAGTTTGAGTGAAACTTTTTTAATTTTAAGCTTCCCTTCAGTGTTTTTAATATTTTTATGCAATATTCATAGACAGCAGTGAAACAGGAGTTAATTGGAAATCAGTGTGAAAGTGACTAGCAAACATTTGCAAATAAAAGTATATACAAGTAGAAAAAGGTTTAGTCAGACACATCACACCATCTCTCCACAGCAAACACCCGAGAAACAAAGTGAAAAAATACAGATGATGACCCTGGAAGCCTGAATATCAAATGAAAGGATATATAATTAAATCAAACACTGACTGAAAGGAGAAACTGAATGACAGCAACAAACGGAGAGAGATAGGGAGAGGAGGTGCCCTGCCAGACAGCTTGGCGTAGTGAGGCCATTTTGAGATAAAGCCAGCAGCAACCCTAGGTAAGGAGCACAGGAAGACAACTTCATGGAACTCCCAGTAAGAGACAGAGAAACTGTGTCGACCAGACTGAAGCAAGATGAGCAGGACATGAACTAGAATTAAGGAGGGAAAGTACAAGAAGAAGGAGGAGAGCTTGAAGGATCCCAACGTACACAGAACAGGGACAGAGCCAGGACCCAGAAACAGGGTGACTCTCCAATGGCAGCCATACCTCACCAGTAGGCTGAGTGGTGAGCATGGAGCAGTAGATGAGCCCCCTCCCTTTTTTTTTCCCCTCTCTTTTCCCCTTCCCCGGCCACCCCCTCCCCCCAATCCGAGAGCACCTGTGCAACCTCTGCTCTCCTACTGGAGAGAGTGTCTGCCCCTCACCTGCCGAAGGAAGCATCTGTGTGCCCCCCAGGCCAACTGCCCCAGCCCCCCACTGCCAAGGAGAGTGCCTGTATGACCCCGGTCACCCGCCCTGCCCCCTCCCATCATAGAGAGTACCTGCCCACCCCCAGCCGACAGCCCTGCCCCTCTACCGCCAGGGAGAGCACCAGCGTACCAACTGTCCTGCACCCCTCCCCAATGGAGCACCCCCTGGATATTCGCATTGCTCCTTCTCTGTCACCCACCACCTGGCGAGCAACTGTGAGCATTCCTGTACCGCGAGATAGCGCCCACCCATTACGCCCTCACCTATCTGACATGTGCAGTGAACAGTGACAAGGGCTCGCCCTGCCTGCCATTGACCTGTCCAACTGGCAGCAGGAAGTGAACGCCTCTGTGCCACCAGACAGGCAGTCACTGAAGCACACTGGACCCACCCACACTGATAAAATCAAAAATAAATAAAGCAACACTTTAATGCTTCTAATATTACAGACGATATCAGATCATATAAAGAAACTAGGCGAGATAGCTCCAACGTATGCCAAAAATAAAGTTGCAGAAAACCTTTCTGAGGAAGAGGTGGTAATGGAACTGCCTGATAAGGAATTCAAAAGGCTTACATATAGGGTCCTCAAAGAGATCAAGGAAAACACAAAACCCTAGAAGAATTCAGTAAAACAATATAAGAACAAAATGATAAATAGACAGAAATCATATAGAAACAGCAACTAGAAATCCAGAAGATTAACAATGAAATATCAGATAATTCAATGAAAGGACATAGAAGTAAAATTGAAACAGTGGAAGAAAGAATTAGTGAAATAGACGACATCCCTGCATACCAGTTTGTTTGAGGAACAATCAGAAAAAAGAACGAAAAAAGGTGAAGAAAGCCTAAGAGTTATGTGGGACCCTCTGAAGAGGAATGATTTACACGTAATTACAATCCCAGAACAGGAGAAGACCAAAAAAAAAAAAAAAATGGAGAGCGAATTTTTGAAGGTTTGCTGGAATAAAACGTCCTCAATATCATGAAAGACAAGAAGATAACCATCCAAGAAGCTCGACGAACTCCATACAGGATAGACCCCAAAAGAAGTCACCAACACATACCAAACTTTTCAAGTACAAAGATACAGGAAGAATTCTGAGAGCAACTCGTTAAAAACAAAATATCACCTACAAAGGGACTCCAATAATACTAAGCTGTGATTTCTTGGCAGAGATCATGCAGGCAAGAAGACAATGGGATAACATATATATAATTCTGAAAGGAAAAAATGGCCAACCAAGAATCATATACTAAGCAAAATCATCTGTCAAATAATGATGGTGAAATTAGGACATTCCCAGAAATTATGGGAATTTGTAAAAACCAGACCATCCTTACAAAAAATATTAAAGGAGAGGACTTCTGGGCAACATGGCACTGTATTCAGAAGCACCACTCTATCCCTCCACAGCAAAGATCAGAAAAACTAAGTCAAACAGAGTTACCACATTAATTCTGAAACCCTAAGTGTCAGATGAAGAGATAAAGAACTCAGCCAAGCACCGAATGGAATAAGAAACTGACCAAGAACAAAGAGCAAGGAGAAATACATGCAGAGGTCCCCTATCAGCTACCCAGCATGGATCCGCCATCTTGGACTCCTATCGGAGATCAGTGAACAGGGGGTACAAGAAAGCAGCTTCACAGAGCTTCTAGCAGGAGACAGAACAACCGGTAACCAGCGATATAGGCTTTTCCACCCCCACCCTTCTTCACCCCCACTTAGCTTCCTCTGCTTCTTGGAGCCACAGTCTTCTTGGCCAGGAAGCACCACCTTCACCCTGGTGTCTCTTGGACTCCATCGGCCCGCACTGGCTGGCTCCCTGAGTGCCTTTTGTTGGCTGCTGGTGTTGCTTTTTTCCGCTTCTTTAGATTTCTTCCTTAATTCTCACCACCTCCCCCTCCTTTCTCTCAAATACCTGGCTCCGTGCACCATCTTTGCTTCTTCCTGAAAGGCTGCGAAACACCGTTTGACTGAAACTGCTTCCTGGCTTGTGCCACCACGCTAGTGGGACTCCCGGGGCATTTTTGTTTGTTTGCTCTGATTTGTTCTGTTTTGATTGGTTTGTTTGTTTTCTTTTTCTTTTGTCGGCTTAGGAGCCCCTTCTAGCCAGGCAGTACCGCGTGACTTGGAAGCTACTCCCTTACTCTGTGCAGATACATAGGGACATCCCTGGGGACATTTCGTTTTTCTTGTCTTTTGTTTTGTTTTGTTTTGTTTTGGGGGTTATTTTTGTTTCTTTGTTTTGTTTTCTTCTGTCTATTATTCCCTTTTTGTCTTTCTTAATTTCCGGTCTCTCGATTTATTCATTTTTTTAATTCTTTTTCTATTTTTTTTCTTTTTTTACTTTTATTTTTTCCCCATTTCTCAGTCTCTCATCTCTCCACTCCAATAGCAAGGTCCCTTAGTACTCTTTTTTGTTTGTGTGTATGTTTTTGGCTCCTGTTCCTCTCTCCTCTCTCTCATCTTTCCCATACCCATCTTAGCTCCACACATCACAATCTGCCCCCTCCTTCCTGCCTACCTGCAGTGTACACTGAACATCACACTCCCAGGCAGCACAGGCATGACCTACTGGAACCTGCCCTACACTGATTCCAGGTCTGCAGTGTCAGCCCTCGTATGTGCCGCAAACGACCCATCCCAGCAACTCCCCTTCAGCTGGACCTGCCCTGCTGTACCATACCTGAGTGACCGACTCTGCCCATTGGAGAAGGAGGTGAAAAGTATCGTGCCCACAGATGAGCAACCAACAAAGAATGCACAGCCCGCCTGCTCAGACATAACCAAATAAAACAAAAAAGCAGGATGAAACAAACAAATCTACAGTGAATAAATGAGGAAAATAACCACTGAATGCCCCAGAGACAGAGGCCATATCAAAACATTTACAAAAACTGGACAGGATGGTTCCAGTAGGCGTCCAAAACAAAGCACCAGATGACCTTCCAGTAGAAAAAAAGGCACTAGACCTAACTGGTGGGAGATTCAAATCTCTAATATTCAGAATTATCCAAGAATTGAAGCAAAAAGCAGATAAAAATGAGGAAAAAATAGAGAAATTCATGGAAAAGGCAGACAAATTCATGGAAGATACAGACAAAATAAAATGGAAGAATTCCAGAAAATAATACAGGAACAAAATGTTAAAATAAATTCATAACTAGAAACCATACAAAAACAACAATTAGAAATCCGAAAGATAAACAACAAGATTTCAGAAATGGACAGTGTCATAGAAGGGCTGAGGAGTAGTTTGAAACGATGGAAGATAGGATCAGCGAAATTGAAGAAAAACACTTGGACACAACTCTGAGGAAAAATCAGAAAAAAGAATGAAGAAAAATGAAGAAACCCTGAGAATTATGTGGGATACAATCAAAAGCAAAAATCTGCCAGTGATCAGAGTTCCAGAATGGGGAGAAAACAAAACAGAGAGGTTCATTGAAGAATTACTGGCAGAAAACTTCCCCAGTATTATGAAAGATGAAAAGCTGACCATCCAAGAAGCTCAACAAACCCCATACAGGATCGACCCCAAAAGAAAATCACCAAGGCATATCATAATCACACTCACTGAAACCAAAAACTATCAAAGAATCATGAGAGCAGCTTGATAAAAACAAAAAGTCACATACAGAGGAGAAACAATAAGACTAAGCTCAGATTATTTGGCAGAAACCATGCAGGCAAAAAGGCAATGGGATTACATATATAAAACTTTGAAAGAAAAAAATTGCCAGCTAAGAATAATGTCTTGCAAAACTCTTGTTCAAATATGATGGTGAAATTAAGTCATTTCCAGATAAACAGAAATTAAGGGACTGTGTAAAAACCAAACCAAACTTACAAGACTTTTTAAAGGGAGTCCTTCGATCAAAGAACAAACAACATCAGACCACAGGCTGAATATAGGACACAGGATTGTACTAGCCAGATACCAACCTAGGAAATGAACTCTTAAGGGCTATGCAAAACGAAAAGAGTTACAACAGGGAACCAGAGAGGTTAATCTGTAAATGACAAAAACATCAGAACAATAAAAGAAGGAATAAACTTCTAATGGAGAGGAGGGCAAGCCGATACCAAGTAATAATAGACTGGTTCAAAACCTAGGAAGATAAGGGTAAATTCCAAGGTAACCACAAAGAAAGTTATCAAACCTACTCATCAAAATAAAGAGGAAGAACATGAAGTCTCAGTAAAATCAAAACCTACAAAAACAAAAGAAATGAAAAAAAAATCCACAAACAAAAGGAACTCATTACAAGAGAGTAAGAGGAACAAAGAAAACGTCAGCACCACAAAAAAAAGCACTACAAAAGGCAATCCCACTCCTAGGAATATATCCTAGAGGAATACGAGCCATCACACAAACAGACATATGCACACCCATATTCATTGCAGCACTGTTCACAATAGCAAAAAGATGGAAACAACCTAGATGCCCATCAACGGATGAATGGATAAACTATGGTATATACACACAACAATTATGAATCTGTGAAGCATTTCATAACATGGATGAAACTGGAGGACATTATGCTGAGTGAAATAAGTCAATCAGAAAAGGACAAATATTATATGAGAGCTTTACTGTAAAAACTCATGTAAACGTTTACACACAAAAAGAAACAATCTTTGTTGGTTACGAGGGATGGGAGATGGGAAGGGTTGGGGGGGGACTAAGGAGATGATAGTTAAGTGGTAACTTTGGTGAATGGTAAGACAGTACACAGTATTGGGGAAGCCTGCACAACTTGTTCAAGGAAAGGTCATGGAAGCTCCATAGACACTTCCAAACTCCCTGAGGGACTGAATTGCTGGGCAGAGGGCTATGGGGACCATGGTCTCGGGGAACATCTAGCTCACTTGGCTTAAAACAGTTTATAAAGTCAATGTTCTACATTCTACCTTGGTGAGTAGCATCTGGGGTCTTAAAAGCCTGTGAGCAGCCATCTAAGATACTCCACTTGTCTCACCACTTCGGTAGCAAGGGAGAATGAAGAGAACAAGATACAAGGAAAAGATTAGTTCAAAGGCCTAATGGACCACAGCTACCATGGCCTCCACCAGACTGAGTCCAGTACAGCTAGATGGTGCCCAGCTACCACCACTGACTGCTCTGACCAGGATCACAATAGAGGGTCCTGGACAGAGCGGGAAAAGGATGTAGAACAAAATTCTAACTCACAAAAAAAGACCAGATATACTGGCCTGACAGAGACTGGAGAAACCCCGAGAGTATGGCCACTGGGCACCCTTTTAGCTCAGTAATAAAGTCACTCCTGAGGTTCACCATTCAGCCAAAGATTAGACAGACCCATAAAACAAAATGAGACTAGTGGGGCCCAACAGTCCAGGGACAAGGACTAGAAGCCAGGAGGGGACAGGAAAGCTGGTGATAGGGAACCCAAGGTTGAGAAGGGACAGTGTTGACATGTCATGGGGTTAACCACTGTTATAGAGCAATATGTGTACTAACTGTTTAATGAGAAAACTATTCTGGAAATGTTCATCTAAGGTTAAAAAAAAAGATCTATGTGAGATCAAATTGACAACATCAACTTAAAAGGTCTGATGGGAAGCCGGGGGGGCAGTGAGTTGAAGATAATGGTGATGAAATAATTTGGAAAAGGTTAGTGAGAATAGCAGCACAACTGGAAGAATGTAATCAATGTCACTGAATTGTACATGTAGAAACTTTCAAAATAGTGTAACTTTGGCTATGTATATTTTCACCAAAAAAAAGGTCCTCCAAGGTCAAGAAGAGAGAGTGTTGACATGTCGTGGGGTTGTTAACCAATGTCATAAAACAATGTGTGTACTGACTGTTTAATGAGAAACTATTTGTTCTGTAAACCTTCATCTAAAGTACAATTAAAAAAATTAAAATAAAAAATATTAATGGAAGTCCTATGGATAGAGAACCAACTACAGCAGACAACAACCGGAGAGTAAGCCCAGATATAGAAATCTCAAAAGTTAAATAAAGCTACAGAACCAAAAATGGAACCAGAGATGTCAATCTGAAATTGACAACAACTTCAAGACAAAAAGGGAGAACAAATGGTGTAGTTACAGAACTTCCATACGGAGAAGTCGTCAAGGCAATATCTAAATATATCTAAGTAAATATATCCAAATAAATGTAAATATCTAAATATATTTTGAACATTGGATGATAAAGGTAAACCTCACAGTAACTACAAAGAAAATTAACAAACCTTTGTATCAAAATAAGGAAGAAAATCAAGAAGACTCAGTACCCTGACAGGGATCGCAACAGAGAGTCCTAGACAGAGCAGGAGAAAAATGTAGAACAGAATTCAAATTCATGGAAAAAGACCAGACTTACTGGTGTGAAGAAACTGGAGGAACCCCTGAAACTTGGCCCCCAGATGCTCTACTGACCCAGAACTGAAACCATTCCCGAAGCCCACTTTTCAGACAAAGATTAAACAGGCCTATAAAACAAAAAATAACACACGTGAGGAATGTGCTTCTTAGTTCAATCAAATGTTTGAGACCAAATGGGCAGCTTCTAACCAAAAGCAGGATGAGAAGGCAGGAAGGGACAGGAACTGGACAGTTGGACACAGAGGACACAGGGTGGATGGGAGAGTGTGGTGTCACATTGTGGGGATTGCAGACTATGTCACAAAATTATGTATAAATTTTTGAATGAGAAATTAATTTGAGCTGTAAACTTTCACTGAAGGCACAATAAAACAGAAAAGGGCTCAGTAAACACAAAATGGACAGAAACAAAGAAAATGAAAAGACACCCTGTGAACAAAAAGAACTTAGCACAGAAAATTAAGTGGAACACAGAAATTATCAACACAAAAAAAAGCATGACAAAATGAGAACAATAAATTCATATTTATTGTTAATCACACTGAATGTAAATGAGTTAAATGCACCAGTCAAGAGTCAGAGAGTGGCAGAATGGAAAAAAAAATATGATCCATCAGTATATTGCCTACAGGAGACCCACTTTAGATGCAGAGACATTAAGAAGTTAAAAATCAAAGGACATAAAAAAATATATCAAGCAAGCAGTAACCAGAAAAGAGCAGGAGTAGCAATATTAATCCCTGATAAAATAGACGTCAATAGGAGACAAGGAAGGCCATTATATAATGATTAAGAGATCAATCCACCAAGGAAACCTAACCACAATAAATATCGATGTACCTAGTGACAGAACTCCAAAATACATAAAACAAATCCTAACAGAAAAGAGAAATAGACATTTTCTACAAGAATAATAGGAGACTTTAACAGACTACATTTGACAGTGGACAGAACAACTAGAAGGAAATTCAGCAAAGATACGGAAGATCTAATTAATACAGTCAACCAACTTGACCTCAGAGACATATTCAGTGCACTCCACCCAACAGCAGCGCAGTAGACAGTCTTCTCCAGCGCACATGGATCATTTTCCAGAATAGATAACATTGCAGGCCACAAAACAAGCCTCAATAAATTCAAAACTATCAACATCACAAAAGAACTGACATAAAGGATCATAACAGAATACTATGAAAAAGTATACTCCAACAAATTTGAAAACCTAGAGGAAATGGACAAATACCTAGAAAAACACAACTTACCTAAACTAGTACAGACTGAGGTGGAAAATCTGAACAGACCCATAACAGAAGAGAAATCAAAGAGGTCATAAACTACCAACAAAAAAAACCCTGGCCTGGATGATTTCACAGGAGAATTCTACCAAACATTCAGAGAAGAGTTGACACCAGTACTGCTAAACTATTCCAAAACATAGAAAAAGAAGGAATATTCCCAGATTCTTTCCAGGAAGCCAGTATAACCCTGATACCAAAGCCAGGCAAAGATACCACTAAAAACAAAAATTATAGACCAATATCCCTCATGAACATTGATGCAAAAATTCTCAACAAAATTCTAGCCAAAATCCAACAGCATGTCAATGAAAAAATAATATCATGACTAAGTGGGATTCATACCAGGTATTGCAAGGATGGTTCAACATTAGAAAACCAGTCAGTGTAACCATCAGATAAATAAAACAAAGGAAAAGAATCACATGTACATCTCAGTCAATACAGAAAAGGCATTTGATAAAATCCGACACCCATTCCTAACAAAACTCTCACCAAATAGGAATAGAATGGAAATTCCTCAACATATTTAAAAAGACCAACAGCCAACATTATTCTCAGTGGAGAGAGACTGAAAGCGTTCCCCTTGAGAATGAGAACCAGACAGGGAAGCACTTCATCACCACACTTAAACGTTTAACATTGCGTTGGAAGTCCTAGCTAGAGCAGTAAGACAAGAAAGGGAAATAAAAGGCATTCAAATTGGGAAGAAGAAAGTAAAACTATCCCTATTTGCGGATGATAGGATCCTATACATGGAAAATCCCAGAGAGTGCACAAGAAAACCCCTGGAACTAATGGAAGGATTCAGCACAGTGGCAGAGTACAAGATCAGCCTACAAAAATCAGTCAGATTCGTCTACACTAACAGAGAACTTCAAAAAGGACATCAGGAAAACAATACCATTTACAATAGCCCCCAAAAAGATAAAATACTTAGGAATAAATCTAAATAGGTACATAAAAGATTTATACAAAGAAAACTATAAAACACTACTGCAAAAAACCAAGAGACCTTCATAAATGGAAAAACATACTATACTCATGGATGGGGAGACTTAGCATTGTGAAAATGTCAACACTCCCCCAAACAATCTATAGATACAATGCAATCCCGATCCAAATCCCAACACCATTCTTAAATGAGATGGAAAAACTAATCACCAACTTTATATAGAAAGGAAAGAGGCCCTGAATTAGCAAAGTATTATTGAAGAAAAAGAACAAAGTAGGCCTCACACTGTCTGATCTCAGAACCTACTGTACAGCCACATTAGTCAGAAAAGCCTGGTGCTGGTACAATGACAGACACACGTAGACCAGTGGAACAGAATTGAGAACCCAGAAGTAAATCCATTCACCTATGGACACCTGATCTTTGACAAAGGGTCATTAAACGGGGAAGAGATAGTCTGGCAGAACTGGATCCATGCCTCACCGCAAACACAAAAACTGAAAATGGATCAAAGATCTAAATGTAAAACCTAAAACTATAAAGTGCATGAAAGAAACAGGGACAATGCTAGGGGCTCTGATTTATGGCATAAATAGAATATCAAGCACAACTAAAAATGCACAAACTCCAGAAGATATACTAGATGACTGGGACCTCCTAAAAATTAAATACTCATGCTATCAAAAAGTTTTTCCAAGAATGTTAAAAGACAACCTACAGACTGGGGAAAAATCTTTGGCAACAACATATCTGATATAGGTTTAATCTCTAAAATATACAGGAAACTTCAACAACTCAACAATAAAAAGACAAGCAACCCAATTACACAGTCAGTGGGCAAGGGACATGGACAGACACTTCACCAAAGAGGACACTGAGGTAGCCAACAAATGCTTGAAAAGATGCGGTCATTAGCCATTCCAAAACCAAAACCAAACCCACCGCTGTATTGAGTGCTTTCCAACTCATAACAACCAATGAAGACCTTAAATCCCATAGGGCTTCCAAGGCTATAAATCTTTATGGAAGCAGACTGCCACATCTTCCTCCCACTGAGCAGATGTTGGTTTCAAGCCGCTGACCTTTCAGTTAGCAGTCGATCACTTTACCCACTGCGCCTCCAGGGCTCCTTCATTAGCTGTTGTTGTTAGGTGCCATCGAGTGGATTCCGACTTACAGCGACCCTATGTACAACAGAATGAACACTGCCCAGTGCTGTGCCATCCTCACTGTTGTTGCTGTGTTTGAGCCCATTGTTGCAGCTACTGTGTCAGTTCATCTCAGTGAGGGTCTTCCTCTTTTTCACTGATCCTCTACCTTACGAAGCATGATGTCCTTCTCCAGGGGCTGGCCCCTCCGAATAACATGTCCAAACTACGTAAGACGAAGTCTTGGCATCCTTGCTTCTAAGGAGCATACTTCTTCCAAGACAGATTTGTTCGTTCTTTTGGCAGTCCGTGGTATATTCAGTATTCTTCACCAGCACCATAATTGAAAGGCGTCGGTTCTTCTCTGATGTTCCTTGTTCATTGTCCAGCTTTCACATGCACCACCGACCTTTCAGTGTAAATAGTGACTGGTTTAGAATGTTAACACTTGTTTTGTTTCATTTTATTTTGCTTAACTCTTAAAACTTTGATCTTTTTGTTTAATTGCAGATGATTGAATATGTAAAAGAAAAGAATGATTTGTTAAAAAAGATATTTATATACATACACATACACGTGTATGTGTGCATAAACTGAATTAAAATAGGGTAGAAAATTGACCTTTGATTTAACTTAGCATCTTAGCTAAGGAACTAAAATGCTTAGATTTTTTTTTTTTGCACTGACCCTCCAATGAAGACCTTAAGCCATATTTTTGTGTGTGATTAATTTTGCAACACCAGCAGTTCCTTTTTCTGGAGATTTGAAATGGAAATGAGATGCAACTTTGATTTGTTAAATAGTCATAAATTCTTCTATCTGCAAAGCAGTTAAATCCAGAAGCCTTTGCAAACAATGTTTAAGCAGGCCCTTAAGGTAGTATTTTTCTAAATTCAGTTTTTATGAACACATTACATCAGTCTTTTTATTTAATGGTGGGAATAACAAACAAGTAGTTTATGCTTAAGGAGTCCTGGCAGCACGTTGGTGAAGCCCACGGCTGCCAACCGAAAGGTTAGAACCCACCAGGTGCTCTGTGAGGAAGGTACAGCCATCTCCTTCCATAAAGATTACACCCTTAGAAACCCTGTGGCCAGTTCTCTGTCCTATAGGTTTGCTGTGAGTCCAAATCAACTCAGTGGCAACTTAGGAGATCTTAGGGGGTTGGCTAACACCCTCTCTTTCTGGAAGCTTTTGCATGACTTCGGAGCATTTCAAAATGGAAATTTTTGTTTTAAAATTTTTAAATATGTACAAAAGAGGAAGGAATAGTATACTGAACTGTTATATAATGAATAGTTACAATGAACTCCCATATTCCCATCCTCCATATTCAACAACTTTAAAGATTTTGTCACACTTATTTTATCTTTGGTCATTTACCTTTTTTTTTAGGAATCCAGATATCATGTCTTTTCCCACGTGTACTGAATTTACATCTATAAGGAAAATACAGACATTTTCTTACCTAACCGCAGTGCCATTATCACACTAAACAAAATTGACAGTCATTCTTTGATATTATCTAATGCCAGGTCCATATTCAGATTTCCCCCATTGTCTCAAAAATCTCCTTCTGCAGCTAGTTTATTCGAATCAGGATCCCAACAAAGGCTACATATTATGTTTAGTTGGCACATGTCTTAAGTCCATTAATGTAGAACTGTCCTTTTTCTTTTTAATTTTCAGTGTATTAGCTTGAAGAAACAAGATCATTTGTCCTGAAGAATATTCCATGTTCTCAATTTGTTATTTATGTGTGAAATTGTTTCTCTTTCTTTTTATTTCTATAACCTGGAAATCAGCTCTCAAAGTGTGATCAGATTCAGGTTCAACTTTTAAGCAAGAATAACTCATAGGTGTTACTGGCTACTTCTTGCTTTATTTTAGGAGGCACATGCTGTCTGTGTGCACCACTTTTAGTTATGCTAAGATGATAATGGGCTCAGATGCTTTGGCCTGTTGCTTTCCTTTTTTCTAATAGTTTCTTAAACTTATGATCATTGCCTATATTACTTCTTTGGGGCTGCAAAATGGTAATTTTCTAAGTCTGTCATTCCTTTCACATTGACAATCTGGACTTCTGTAATGAAGAATTTTCCTTGTTAACTAGGGCTATTTGCTTATGCAGAAGTATAGTTCTTTAAGGTAAGGTAGTATAAATGCCTAATTCTTTTCCTTAATTGTCAATTTGGGGATTAAGAAGTTGGTGTTAAGTAACTTCCAAATAGTTTGATTTGGTATTTTTTGTTTTTCAGTATTCTTATTCAGTGTGGTTTTTTCCCCCCTTCTAAATTTTATTTATTTTGTTGTTGTTGAGAATATACACAGCAAAACATCACCAGTTCACCAGTTTCTACGTGTACAATTTAATGACATTGATTACATTCTCTGAGTTGTACGACCATTCTCACCCTCCTTTTCTGAGTTGTTCCTCCCTCATTAACATAAGTCACTGCCCCCTGAGATTCCTGTCTAAGCTTTTGAGTTGCTGTTGTCAGTTTGATCCCATATAGATAGTTCTTAAGAAAGCTTAATGCCCAAGGCAGACATTTTTTATTAGTTAAGCTTAACTATTGTTTGCTTTTAAGAAGACTTCAGGGGATATTTTTGGTTTAAGGTTTAAAGATTATCTCAGGGCAATAGTTTTAAGGGTTCAGCTACCCTCCATGGCTCCAGAAAGTTTGGAGTCCCTGAGAATTTTAAATTCTGTTTTGCATATTCCCCCTTTTGATCAGGATTCTTCTATGGAATCTTTGATCAAAATGTTCAGTAATGGTAGCCAGGTACCATCCATTTCTTCTGGTCTCATGGCAAAGGAGGCAGTTCGTTGGAGGCTAATTAGCCACACATTCCATATCCTCCTCCTGTTCTATTCAGTGTTTTGATCAACTTCTGGCATTAATCTTTTTGATGTTCAGACTGTGATGTCATTGGCCAGTAGGAGCTCCTTCACATTGACTCCTATTTAGAATTGGTGTTGGCCTCATGGTGTTAAAACAATTTTATTACTTTGGTTTGAGCTAATAAAGCTACGTGAATGAGTCCACAAGTGACAGATATCACTTGACAGAACATATGAGAAATTTATTTCCTTGATCTAAAGTGTCCTGTTTTCTAGAAAGCCATGTTTTAATGTTTCAAAACTCAGAAGTTTTGGATAAATGACTTAACTCCTTTTCCCATGTTGTGTTGTGTCTAACAGGCCAGGGTCAAGCCCCACCGGACCTTCAGATTCAACGAATGTGTCTGTACACCATACAATGCAGACTTTGATGGCGATGAAATGAATCTTCATCTTCCTCAAACAGAAGAAGCTAAAGCAGAGGCCCTTGTTTTGATGGGGGTATGTAGGGTGGGGCAGCCCAGTGTTTGAGGGAGGTGCGTGTCCTTTTGGAAACCCCACTGCAACAGGCAGTTCCAGCAAAGGCATGCTTTTCTCTTCTTAACTCTACTGTTAACAGCGGTACTACTGCATCTCTTTTTACTGGTTTCTTTTGAGTCTTTGAACATTCTCTTTGGAAATTATGGTACATAACTGAATTAGTGTCTATAGCGGGTCTTATTGGGGGGATTGGGTATTATTTTCTGATCTATAAATATGAATTCCTGAGAGAAAATATATACAGTTCTGAAAAGATAAGACAACATAGTAGCAAGACCCTGGTATTGGGTATCATCGGGGAAGGAGTTGTTCTACGTAAGTAGCAGGAGGTTCTTTGAGCACCACTACGTTTTATTTGAACAGTCTGAATGGAAACCTTCCTAACGTGTGTTACATGCTTCTTTGTCTTCTTAAAGGACACATTAAACAAAATCACTTTGGAATGACTCTTAACCACCATTTTATTTTACAGTTGTTTAAAGAGTGCCCGTTACATGCTGAAGGGGTTCAGTGATGAGTGAGGCAGGAACCTGCTCTTAAGAAGCTTACGGTTGAACTCTTAAATGTTGTACTACACGTACATGTAATACATGTATGTCCTACATGTAGTGTTCATTACCAAACGCAGCATAACACCGTGGTACGTGGTACCTGCCATGTAGGGCTCTTTCCTCCTAAACTTCATGGTTCTGAGCAGTTGAGCTTTTAGAACTTCAGTTTATTTCATTTCCAGTGTTCCAGTTTCCTGTTTTATCAACTGATATGTCTTGTGGTTGTAAGTGTTCCTACCTCCAAAAACACTTTTTATACCCTTTCTGATGTGATACTTATAATCTATTTTGGTTTAGGTTGTTAGTATTGAATCTAAAATAAATAACATTAAGTTCTGTGAGAGAAGATTCTCTATATAAAGTCCATGCAGATTTGATGGGGGACCGGAAGAGGGGCTGCGTTCATGGACCGTGCCTGGGTCCTTCATGGCTAGAGTTGACATATCTCTTCTGATAAATGAAGTGTTTACTATATTACATATTTTGTATACATGTTTAAGTTTTCGTTTAGGAAATTTAATGCTTCTAAGAAATTCATGTGGCTGTGATCCCCAACTTTTAAAACATTGATTTGTATTTATTTAAACTTTATAGTATAATAATGGGAAATATTTAAATAGTGTAAAGTTCCTACATCTCACAACTTTTCCTTTTTCTTTATCTCCAAATCTTGTTTGTTCCTTATTCATGGATTTAGTGTTTGTGAAACCCAAAAACCAAACGGTTTGCCATCAAGTCAATTCCAACTCATAGCGATCTGTAAGACAGAGTAGAACTGCCCTGTAGGGTTTCCAAGGAGCGGCTGATGGATTCCAACTGCTGACCTTTTGGTTACCAGCCAAGCTCTAACCACCATACCACCAGGGCTCCAGAGACAAGGGCTCCTCCGGAATTTGAACCCGGATGTTTGTGGGATGGTTTATGTAGTAGCTTTTTTCCTTTTTTCTGCTTAACATATCATAAATATCCTATGTTGTAGAGTCTTCATAATTATTGATTGCAATGGCTTCACAGTATTTCAACAAGTTAACACCGTAATTCATCTATCCTCTGTTGTTAAAAACATAGGTGATTTTCTTTGTTCTGCTGTGATAAGTAATTCCATAAAGGCCATCTTTATGGATTTGGAGTCTTCTTTTGAATGATTTCGTCGGACTCTTCAGCCTTTTAAAATGATTTAGTGAATGCTTATTGCACCTACCCTGTGCCAGGCACTCTTCTTCCTGTGCGCACAACAATGAACAAGAAAGTCAAAATTCTTGCTTTCATCCCCATTCTAGTGTGGGAAGACTGAGAATAAACAAATATCAAATATGTCAGGTGGTACTAAGTATTAGGAAGATCAGAGTAAATCGAAGTAAGGAGGAAAGAGAAGGGTAGGGATCTTGTTTTATATAGGACAGTCAGGGAGGGCCTCTAGAAAGGTGACATTTGAGCAGAGATCTGAAGAAGTAGGAGAATGAGCAGTGTGGAAGTCTAGGGAAAGAACAATCCAGGCAGAGGAGCAGTGGGCGAAAAGGCCCTGTGGTCTGAGGACCTAGCCTGTTTTCTCCTAAGCCTCGATATCTACAGCAGTTGTGATGAGTGCTGGGTTGGCTGTTGCTGGATTGTGAGAGTAGAGAGACTGGATGATGGGTGGCAGGGGCGACCCATCATAAGGGAGAGTGGGTGTACCCCCACAGCCAGAGGAAAAATCTATCAGTATAATCATATTTTTTGATGTGATGCTCTCATTTCTATTAAGCTGTCCTAAGGAAATAATCAGAGATGCAAAATTTTTTTATAACAATAAAACATTAACCAAAAGCCAAACCAGTTGTCATTAAGTTGATTCCAACTTATGGCAACCCCATGTGTGTAAGAGCAGAACTGTCCTTCTTAGGGTTTTCTGGAAATAGACAGTATCCATCAATAAAGAATTAGTTAAATTAAATTATGACACATTTATAAAATCAATTCCTGTGTAGCCCTTAAAAATAATGATGTATGCTTATTGGTATGGAATTCTATTTATGATTTATTTTTTATTTAAAAAGCAGGTTATGTGTATATGATATGATCCTATTTTGTTTGGTAAATAGAGGCTTATATGTTTGTGAAAATGGTTACTACAAAAAGCTAGGAGTGTTCTGTACTAAAATCTTAAACAGTAGTTCTTTCTGTTTGATAATTCCATGCATAATTTTGTTTTGTGGGGTTTTTTTTCTTTTATGTCTATATTTTTAGATTTTTTTCTACAATGAACTTAGTATTTTTAGAATAAAAAGTAATACTGAAAATGTGGCTAGTGATGAGAGCTCCCAGCCTGCAGTCAGCCAGTTAGACTTCACCACTGAGGATCCACACGGTATTTTGTTATAACAGCATATTTCACTGATTAAAAATGACGATGATAGTACCTAAAACCACTGCACTGTACACTTAAAAATGGTTAAAATAGTAAATTTTATGTTGTGTGTATTTTACTGCAATAAAAAAAAACAATTTTTAATGACCAGGATATGACGCTCCAAGGATATTAGAACAGAAGACTCCTTCGTTACTGTCTGGACAGTGGCCTCAGTTTCCTGTGAGAACACTGGTATCTACAGTAGTGGCTCAGCAGTCCTGTCCTTAGTGGAGCAGGGGAGGGCTCTAGGCTGGAAATGTGTCCAAATTCCTCAGGGGATTTTTCCAAAATACACCTGTCTCAGTCCCATGCACTCCCTCCTCACAGCCCCTAAATCAGAAGTGAGGGGAGCAGCCAGGAACGTGTGTAATAAAGAGACGGTCTGGTTGAACAACACTCCCCACCCCTGGTGAAAGATGACTGCCCTGTGTAGTGGTTCTGAAGAAGGCAGTAACGGGTCTCTGCTTTGAGGACCTGTCACTTGGTAAGGAGGCCAGGAAACCCCACAAACGCACACGAGCAGCCTCCTCATCAAGAGTAGTGCAGGTGCACTCTGATGCTGAGAATTTGTTAATTATATGTCAACTAGCACCATTTTTTTGCCCAGTGTAGGCACTCATTAAATGTTTAATTGAACTCTGTTGTTAAATTGATGGCTGGTAGAGTTTAATGTCTTGACCAAGACAGTTCTGTCATTGTTGTGAAGAGTGGAATTGGTTGACATCAGAGGTATCACACTGCTGCTCACCACTCATAGAAGTGAATTGTCTTTGGAAAAGTGAATTTATCAGTAAGAGTGATGTTTTACCTGTCCAGTATTCTTTACATGATTCCAGAACAAGTGCACTCGGTATTTCATTTTAGTTTTAGTAGGAACTTCTGAGATCTTGCTGGTATTGTTTCTCTCATTTATAGTTGAAGGATCTGGAGTTAGTAATAAAGCTGGGAATAAGACCATGGCTTCCTTTTCTTGACTTCATCTTCTTTCTGCTACCCTTTGTTTGTTCATAACAATTAGAAGTCATCGTGGTGCAGATCTTGGGGACTGCATGGCACGTCCAAGAATGACTGACCTATCCTGTTTATTTTTCCTTCAGACTAAAGCAAATCTTGTAACCCCAAGAAATGGGGAGCCACTGATTGCTGCTATTCAGGATTTTCTAACAGGTGAGTTTGTGATGTTCACTCCAAAGGAGACTTGTAACTATGGAATGCAGTGATTATGGTAATGTCTCACGTGACGACTTGACAAACTAATTGCTGTGTTTAGTTTTGTTGTTTGTTTACTAAGTTTGGTTGTGAACCTACTTGAGATATTTTTTGTTGGTTGGATTATTCATGGCTTCAGCAAGTATTTGTTGAGCCCCTACCACAGGCCAGGCATTTTTCTGGTCACTGGACATACCTGGTGGAAGCGAGAGTGGGAAGCTTGGGGAGGAGAGAAAAGGGGTCCCTAGTCCCTGTGTAAGGAGCCCCGGTGGGGCAGTGGTTAAACATGTGGCTGCTAACCAAAAGGTTGGCAGTTCGAACCCACCAGCCACTCCGCAGGAAAAAGATGTGGTAGTCTGCTTCCATAAAGATTACAGCCTAGGAAACTCTATGGGACATTTCTGCTCTGTCCTATAGGGTCGCTATGAGTCAGAATCAACTTGATGGCAGTGGGTTTGGTTTGGGTGTTTTTGGAGATACCAAAACCAAAAAAACAGTTGCTGTCGTGTCGACTCTGACTTATAGAGGTATCTTATGTAGCAGAGTAAAACTGTGCTCCATAGGCTTTTCAGTAGCTAATTTTTCAGAAGTGGATCGCCTGGCCTTTCTTCTGAGGTGCCTCTGGCTGGACTGAAACCGCCAACTTTTAGGTTAGCAGCTGAGTGTGTTAACCATTTGCACCACCCAGGGGCTCCCCTGGTGATGCCACAGTGAATAAAAAAAAGTCCCTTTACATCTGGGGCTTAGATTCTAGTTGGGGGACAGAGCCAGTAAACAGGGGCATGTTTAACTTGCTGTTGTAGTAATGTTCCAGATTTATTCCCAAATTTATATTGTGGTTTTCTCACAGTTTCATTCCTTTTCTTTGTTTTGTTCTTTAAAATTCTTAGGTGCCTATCTGCTCACCCTTAAAGACACTTTCTTTGACCGAGCCAAGGCTTGCCAAATCATTGCTTCAATCTTGGTTGGCAAGGATGAGAAAATTAAAGTTCGCCTTCCACCCCCTACAATATTAAAGGTTGGTGCAGCAGCTGTGTGTGTACATGCACACATGTGTGTTTGTATCCGTATGGGTGTGCCAGTGGAGTTAGTATAACTGCTGGTGTCTGTAAACCAAGTCTGAACTTTCTACCAGGTTCGAGTGTGATCACGGTACAGTCTGGCCTTATTTGCATGCAGGGCGGTTGAGACCAGGCTCTCCAAGTGATACTCTGGCTCCTCTCCTCCTTCAGCCTGTCACCCTGTGGACCGGAAAGCAGATCTTCAGTGTCATCCTCAGACCTAGTGATGACAATCCAGTGAGGGCCAACCTCCGAACCAAGGGCAAGCAGTACTGTGGCAAAGGGGAGGACCTGTGTGTCAATGATTCCTGTGAGTCAAAGGAACTGAGCTGGTGGGGTGGGCGGGGGTGGGGGGTGCGTGGAAGAAAAGCAGATGGCCAGTGATCGGCTTTGCGGATACCTTCACTGGGCAAGCAAAAAAGTCTGGTGTTTCTCAGAGGCCTTAGGCAGGAAGTTTATTCTTCAAGAAACTAGTTGGTGTTTCTCCTCTCAGATGTGATTCACCATTTTTCTAAAAGGAAGCTTATTGGCATGTGATCCAGTTGTTAGACTCTATCTTCTCTAAATGTGTTGAAGTGACTGGTTTTTGTCAGCTAATGCAATTTGTTTTTTGTTTTGCATTTTTTGTTTTGTTTTGCTATCAACGGAAGCCTCATTGTTTAAGGCATATAATTTATTTTGTGTCAAAAATGTGTTCATTGTCTGAAAGTATGACTGACAGGTATAACTTAGGAGACCAGTGTGTGTTTTACTTACTTATTTTTATTGTGCTTTAGGCGAAAGTTGACAAGAAAAAATTAGTTTCTCATTAAAAAAAATTCCCCATTTCCATTAGTCCAGTTTTCGTGTCCCTTCCTCCCCTCTCATCTTTGGTTTTGAGCGGGTGTTGTGCGTTTGGTCTCATATACTTGATGGAACTAAGAAGCTCGTTCCTCACATGTGTTATTGTTTGTTTTATAGGCCTGTCTAATCTCTGGCTAAAAGGTGGACTTAAGTTTTCACTTAGCAGGGTGGCCGGGGGCCATAGTCTCGGGGGTTCCTCCAGTCTCTATCAGACCAATAAGTCTGGTCTTCTTTGTGAATTTTAATTTTGTTCTTACCTTTTCCTCCTGCTCGTTGTGGGACCCTCTTGTGATCCCTGTCAGAGCGATTGGCAGTGGTAGCAGGCATAAAGACCAGTGTTTTTAACCTGTCTCACCAGGTCAGTGGTTTTTGAAACTTGAAGATTAGGTGTAACAGTGACAGATTTAAATCCCAGTTATCTGAGTCACGTAGAATAGTACAACTCAGCGCGTGATGCCATTTAGCCAGCTGTTTATGGTGGGTCCACTCCAAGATAGGGAGCTTGCACCACAATGTAAATCAACTAGGTCACTAACACGCTGTTCACTTCAGGTGACTTTTTTCTTGTAGCACTGTTTAAAGGGGACTCCATTGATTGACATCCTGGCGTGAGCTACTTATCTCATCCCACACCCCAAGCAGTTCTCAACAGGCTGTTGGGAGGAGCTCTGATTTAGAATGACCTTTGCCAGCAAGGCCTTATGAGTAGAAACGGATCTCCAGGGCTCTGAAGAGCTGAATCTCAGAGTCTCTCTGAAGGCCAGGAAGCCTGCTGTCTCCTAAAGAAGAGTAAATATTAAAGGATGCTGATTTTCCTCACATTTATAAGCACTCCTTTGAAAATTTACTCTTTGGTCTTTAAGATATTTTGGCTTCTTGTTTTGGATTATATTTTATTTCTTTCTAGATGTTAATTTCATTTTGTTGTTAATGTAGGTTATTCATGATGATGCAACTGTTAGTTTTCAATGTCTCAGGTAAATAACAAATTGCTTTAGTTTAAAGAGGACTTTGCTCTATGTGATCTCATCTGATGTTCAAAATATACCCATGACAAGGATGACAAGTGCTTGCTCTTGTCATCCACAGTTCACAGAAGAGGAGAGTGAGGGTCAGCCTAGTATGTTACAGAGTTAGGACTACAGGTTAACTAGCTAGGCCTTTCATACTTTGCGGAAGTCCCTAGGCTTCCCTTTATTTCTTAAAAAAAAATCTTTAAAGAGTTATTTCTATTTGCTCTGCTTTAACTTTCAGTATGGGAACATACTTTTTCCACTGCCTTAAATTCTTTTTGGAATGAGGCAAAGTAATAAATAATTCATTGTTTGTTTAAATGCATAATCATTTTCATCCTTCTAGATGTTACTATCCAGAACAGTGAGTTGATGAGTGGCAGCATGGACAAAGGAACATTGGGATCAGGATCCAAGAACAATATTTTTTACATTTTGCTGCGAGACTGGGGGCAGAATGAAGCTGCCGATGCAATGTCCCGGCTTGCCAGGCTGGCTCCTGTCTACCTCTGTAAGTACCTCAGCGTCCTCATTTTATTGCTATAGATGTTGGGGTTTTAGGCTGTAATGTTGTTTTTTTTCTTTCAGTGTTATTTCATTACCCTCTGTACCCAATCCCTCTGCACACATACACAGAAATGGATACTCCAGGCTAAATTATTTGTGCTTTTCTTAATCAAATGAACTCAGTACTCATTAGTTGCAAATATGAATCTGCTTTTCAGTTCTCTTCTCAAAAATCTGTTAGTAGCTCCTTATTCCCTATCAGATACGGTTATGGTGCATAAAAGGCCCTTTATGCACCTACTGTAGCCCTCTGGACCTTCCATGATTCGGCACTACCAGGTCACTCAATGTTCCCTACCATCCTTGCACTATTCCATTTCCTTTGTCCGTGGTTTGAGAATGCCATGTGTGAAGCACATTTTGCATGCCTGAAAACATCTTTATTCTACTCTTATAGTTTTTTTTCCTACCCTTATACTTGGTTGACACTTTGGCTGGGTGTAGAATTCTAAATTGAAAATTATTTTCCCTCAGAATTTTGAAGTTATTGCTCTGCTCGATTCTAGCTTTCAGAGTTGCAGTTAAAAATTCCATTGCCATTCTTAGTCCCAAAATTTTGTATTTGAATTGTTTTTCTCATTCCGGAAGCTTTGAGAATCCTCTTTGTTCTTGGTGTTCTGAAATTCACAATGATACAGTTTTTTTTTTCATTCATTGTTCAGTAAGCTTTTTAAATCTGTAACTATGTATCCTTCGGTTCTGGAAACTTTCTTGTATTATTTCTGTAATGAGTTTCTCTCCTTTACTATGTTCTTTCTGTTTAGAATTTCTTTACCTTCGTATTAGACCTTCTACATTGATTCTCTAACTTTCTTAACTCTATTTTTTTCCATTTCTTCCTAATTTCAGGAAGAATTCTTTGACTTTATCTTTCAACACTTTTTTTTTTCACTCTCATGTATTCAAGAAGCCCTGGTGGTGCAACGGTTAAGCGCTCAGCTTCTAAACAAAAGGTTGGTGGTTTGAACCTAGCCAGCAGCTTCACAGGAGAAAGACCTGACAATATGCTTCCATAAAGATTACAGCTGAGAAAACACTATAGGGCAGTTCTACTCTGTCATATGGGGTCACTATGAGTCAGAATCAACTTGAAGGCACACAGCGACAACAGCAGCACATATTTACTTCCCAGTTGTGTTTTTCATTGTATTTGCAGATGGTTATTCATCCTTTTTTTTTTTTCCTTTCTTTTTTTTTTTTACTGTTTTCTTGTTCTTGACCCCTGGATGTGTCTCCACTGATTATTCATAATTTTATTTGCTCTATGAATTTTCTGTTTCTTTTTAGTCTCTTTTCCCTGTGTATTTTTTGTCTTGTGTCTTTTATGTTAGAGACTTTCCAGTCAGATTTTAAGAGTTAGGCACTGAAGTTTAGCTTAACTAATAAAAGCGGTCTGCCTTGAGCATTGTGATCTTTTAAGAACTGTCTATGTGGGATCAAATTGACAACAACTCAAAAGACTGAATGGGAACCTCAGTGAGTTTATGTTAATGAAGGAAAAACAGCTCAGAAAATGAGGGTGAGAATGGTTGTACAACTCAAAGAATATATTCACTGTATTATACTTATAAAAACTTGAATTGGTGTTTTACTGTGTATGTTCTCAACAACAACCAAATAAAAAAAATTTTAAAAAGAAAGTAAACTGGGCTAGAATTCACAAAAATGATCCAAAAGTCATTTGTTGATATCAAGCATTTCTTGACAGTCTCGTCCAGGCAGTGGTACATCCTTTTGTGGTATTGTTACAATTACTTTTCCCAGATGCAAAATTAAACCTAGGAAACCATAGCTAGATAAAAGCTCCTTTCATTAAGTCTATGTAATCCTAGAAAGTTATTACCCATAAAAATTAGGTAACACATTATAGTGAAACCAGATTGTTGTGCTCAGAACTTATTTTCAGTAGTAAATAAAGTATACTTACTGGTGCAGAGTACAACTTATTAAAAACTGATCTGTTTTTAGTCTGAATTCATTTGAGTCAGATTGTATCCTAGATAGAACTAGGCAGTCCAACCAATGTTAATTCTGTGATTAATTAAGGAATTATAATAAGTCTTGTCTGACATTCACTAGATTTGCAACCATTTTTTGACACGAAGATTAAAAGAAGGCACACAGACAAAAAGAGTTAAGCAGTAAAACACTGACTGGAAATGGAGCTTATTGTTAGACAAACCTCAGTTCCTTGATTATGCTGGTAGCCAGCTTTTTTATTGAGGGACTACCAAGTATCCCTACTGGTAACGCTTTTCTCTAGGGATGCTTGGTTTCTCCAGAGACATCTCTTCCAGTCTCAGTACCCTACCGAAGGGGGGCCACCCGGGTTTTGGGAGCTGGGCAGGGTAAGGGGCTAAGGATCCCAGCCATGAAATGTACACCCTTCCCCTCAGTGTCCTGGTTTTCAGTCATCACATCTGGCTGGTCCTGGTATCTCCAAATCTGGAGACTCTCTGATTCCATTTCTTAAGGAATAAACTCCCATCTCCCACAGGAAGAGGGACTGGAGCCTGTTTGTATATAGAGTTTCCACCGGTTTGCCAGCACATACATCATCTCCAGCATCTGCAGAACGTGGTGATTTAGATTCTGAACCTCTTCAGGTTTCTGCCAGGCAGGCTCAGTTGTCCTTAGACATCCCCTTACCCTCCCTGCTAAGCCAGTCGCCACTTAACCCATCCACTTTAGGATTATTGATGGCGCCTGGTTTCATCAAAAGTGGAGTTTATGTTTGTTTCTTGTTCTTTGGATTTTGGAATGGTTTCTGAGAAGGGAAGAGGGCAGAAAGGTCTCCACTATGCCATCTGAAAACCAGAAGTCAGATGGCTCGCTCTCCACAGTTGGCTTCCTTGAGCTACACTTTAGTATGTAATATTGGTCTGTTTTACATTATAGTTAGTTGGGAACATTATTGTGTCCCCCACTCTGGGAGAAGTCAGTGAGTCTTAGTGGTTTTATAGAACTTCCTAGGGAATGATGCGCTAAGTTTTTAATTAATTGAATTATGGAAAATTCTGTGACAGTGTAAACTTGTTTCCACATGGTGGGTGTACTGAGTAATATCCATGGCTCTCTCTTCCTGCTCTGCCTGCCAATTATTCTACAGCTAACCGGGGATTCTCCATTGGGATTGGTGACGTCACACCTGGTCAAGGACTGCTAACGGCCAAATATGAGCTGCTGAATGCTGGCTACAAAAAGTGTGACGAGTACATCGAGGCCTTAAACACGGGCAAGCTGCAGCAGCAGCCCGGCTGCACTGCTGAGGAGACTCTGGAGGTAAAGTGTCTCCTGGTTCCATTTGGCCACTTCAGACGCATTGGGAAATAAAAAGACATCCACTGGGCCACGGAGAGAAGGTAGCAGAGGAGAGCGGGCATCAAAGGTAGCAGCCGTCATCCCATCTGGACCCTACGCCCGTTGTATGTGCTCTTGTTGGTTTGTGAAGTGAGGGGCTCCCCTCCGTCCAGCTTTCCCATCTGAGGTGACAAACGACAGCCAACTGTTCATTGGGCCAGATGAGGCTGCTCTTGTCCCGACGCCACATGCTGGCCCCTCTGTAGCTGGTGCGTAAGTGCTTCTGTTCTTTCTGCTTTCCACATCCTTCCAGTAGAAACTGGCACCACAGCTCTTTGGATGGTCTTTGAAAGAGACTTGGATACATAAGAGGGAGAATTTGTGTTTAATAGCTACATAACCAATCTGCTGCCCCTTCACATTTGAAGCTAGATTAGCTGAGAACTCAACCAGCTCTCGTTAGAATCAGAATCACCACTAGCCTCCGAGAGCCCTGCTTTCTCTAAAGCCACCAGGTGGCCCAGTCTGAGACCACCAGTGTTTTGCTGGCTTTCTTCTGCCTCACCCGTACGTAGTCTGTGGCTCAGAGCTTTCACTCACCCAGGTATGAGAGAAAGGCTCTTTAAGCATTACAACTTTTCTGATTAAATGAGTGTTTTGAAGCATGGAGAAAGGTATTCTCCCTAAGATGTTTGCTGTTCACCAATGAGGTATTCATCGTTCATCATTTCACTGAGTCTTTATGTTAAAAGGAAAAATAAACGGGTATTTCTCACTGGTACCTACCTAGAAAATTACTCAGGACCTCAACAGCACTCGTGTTGAATGCAGCCATGACTCCTGACTGCTCTAGCTCCTAAGTTGTGAGTTGAGCTCAGGCCAGAATATGCCTGTAGAGTCACCTCATCATGTAGTTAACTTGAGGAGTTCAAGTGTGTATGCTTGGCAAAAAAATAATAGACAAAATTTTATTTAAAAAATGCAAGCATTTCTCTTGTACAGCCTATGTATTATCCTTTATCCACTTACACTGTGCGTTGTGGTATAGGCTACTATATACGAAGCTGTGGACATGCTGCTTTATGGGCCATTTGAAGGATTTTTCACGTTCCTTGTTACTAATCAATTTTGCCTTCACAGTGATTTTAGAGCCCTTGTGTAAGATGCAGGGCTTGATGGATAGGGAATTTTAGTCCCTAAGACTCTGAAACCTTTATCGATTACAATCTACCATCTCTTAAATTTTTTCAAAGTTGTTTTGATGTCAGATGGAAAATTTATAACCAACAGTGCCAGTGAGGATGACCCCACACGTGTGTCTCCCCCGTCTCTGACCAGGCATTGATCCTTAAGGAGCTGTCTGTGATCCGGGACCATGCGGGCAGCGCCTGCCTCCGAGAGCTCGACAAGAGCAACAGCCCCCTCATCATGGCACTTTGTGGCTCGAAAGGTGAGTTTGCTCCTCTTGGGGCCGCTTTCATCTTGTTCTCCATGTGGGCTGGCTGTTTTCGTTCTGGAAAATGTATAATCATTTTATTTATAAGGGTATATGTTTTGAAATAATATATAGCAAGAGAGAGAAAGAGAGAATTACTTGGCCCTTAGGAATTTTAACTCCTTTGGAAGAACTTTTGGCAACGTGTATACTGGATTTCTGAATTTGGGGTGCTGTCTTAGGCTAGGTTCTCTAGAGAAGCAAAACCAGTAAAGCATATAAATATATATAGAGAGAGATTTATATCAAGGAAACAGCTCACGCGATTGTAGAGGCTGGAACATCCCAAGTCTGTGGATCAGGATAGGCGCTTCTCTCAATTCACTTAGCCGCAGGGGCTGGCAAACGCAAGATGCGGTAGGTCGGAGAGCAGGGCTCCCACTCACAGGCTGTGAATGAAGATCGACGAATCTCAAGATCAGCAGATAAGCTGATAGCTCAAGTCAGACCAACAGAAGGCAGCCACAGGATCCAGAGCGAGCAGAAAGCCAGAATGTCGTCTTATATTCAAATGCAGGCCATACCCCCAAGGAAAGTCCCTTTCAACTGATTGGCTACTCACAGCAGATTCCATCATGGGAGTGATCACATACAAACACTGAGAATCATGGCCCAGCCAAGTTGACACACAGTCTTAACCATCGCAGGTGCTTTCGGCAAACTTGGTCTTTAAACAAAATAAAATAGGGATTTTTTAATAATATGTTTAGTGATGTGGCAAAACTTTTAAGACCCAGGAACTTAAAGCATTAGGTTTCATGATACTGCACTCAAATTCAAAACCTTCAGTGCTTCTCCTATTTCTATAAATTTTTTTTACAGAATGAAGTCCAGTCTCTAAGTATGCTACCTTTCACCCCATTATTCTCCTACTTCCTGCTCATGGTACATAGCCTGCACTTTTCTGTCCATTCCTGTGTCTTTCTTTCCCACTCCTCCACCCACTTTGGACTTCCTCCCCCCACCTCTCTTTATGTCCAGCTCATAATGTTCTCCCAAAGCCTGACCTGATTGCTGCTGCCTTCTCCGAGACTCCCCTGACTCTCCCCGCTCTCCGTCTGCTACTATGCACCTGTAGCCCTGGCTCTGCCTTCATGGTGTCACCGACAGCTTTCTGCCCTGTTACTCTAGCTCTGTTGTTGGCTACCCCGGACTGTGAACTTGTGGAGGATCAGGCCTTGTGCTGTGGTAGATTCTGTTTTGTGCTACAGCACTGCTTGCACTTCATTAATGTTACCTGGTAAGTGACTGTGCCTTCCTGACCTCTCTCCCCAGGTTCCTTCATCAACATATCACAGATGATTGCCTGTGTGGGACAGCAGGCCATCAGCGGCTCTCGAGTGCCAGATGGCTTTGAAAACAGGTCCTTGCCTCACTTTGAAAAACACTCCAAGGTAAGCAGTAGTGGATTAGGCAGAACTTTTAAGGCAGAGCATCAGCAATTCAGAACAGGGTAATTGAAGTGTCTCCTGGAGGGCTGCTGGAAAGGATGGGGGCAGTTTAGGGTTCTTCCCTCTTCACCCCAAACTAAGGACCTCGTTGTGCTCAGAGCTGGAAATTTTGGACCAGTCCCTCTGAGGAGCAGGATGTCAGATTGTGGTCCAGCTTACTTAAGTAGTCAAAATGTATAGTGCCCGTCTAAATGCATATATTGTGTGTGCTTGGTTTTTGGGCACTTAGAATAAAAGTATGAGGATTTTAAAATAGTGTTAGTATGAAGCATATTAAAATGACCAGAACATTCCAGGTACTCTCTGGAAGTCTCGAGCTCACCTTTTCATTAACTTCTGGGTTCCATTGGCCCCGGCGGTCTGGCCTCTGGTGTAAGCAGTGTGAGAGGGAGAAACACATGCTGCTGCTTGTCCAGGACTCAGGGACAGACAAGCCTTAAATCTGTAGTTAGGAACTCAGAGTAGATTCGGTCACTCCGTCAATTCTGGATCTGAAGTCAGCTGTTCCCTGTAGAGCGTAGATACTCCAGCTGCCCCTGGCCCCTGGAACTCCAGCGTTTCTGCCTAGTGCCCACATCTACTGCCCATAGATGGGACTGCTACACTGAGCATGTGTAGATGCTCCCTGTAGGATAGCCCCAGGTCAGCATTCCCCAGGGGCCAGCAACCAGATGGTCACTGAAGGGGGACCTGGCAGGTCCTATTTCAGGCTGCGAGCTCTAAGGCAGCCTGACTGGTTTAGAGGGATGGCGAGGACCTCCAGACTCCCAGTCCCTGACCCAGTGCTAGACTCTGGGACAGCTGTGCTGACCCGGAAATGGCTCTGTGTACACCAGCAGCCCCTTAGTGAGAGGGGAACGTGAAGGGCCAGCCTGGTCATCTGCGTAGTCCCCTAAGAAGCACGGACCTGTCCAGATCAAAGGCCATTTCACACGGTTAGATTGACAGATAATAGACATACAGTTTTATTGAGATACATTTCACATACCCTAAAACTCACCCGTTAGAGCATCCAGAGAGGGCTGCACGATCTGGCTACGCTGCGTCAGTTCAGTGACTTTCAGCATGTCAGGCTGGGCAGCCATCACCACAGTTTACGTCAAGAACATTTTCAGTACCCCAAAATGAAATCCCATACACACGAGCAATGCATGGTTAAACTGTGGAAGTAGGCAGGTCACTGGCCCACAGGAATCGGCTTATTTCCAAGGAGCCAGCTGCCTCAGTCACCATCCACTCTGAAGTGCTTGACTGCTCCACTGGCTGCTCCAGGGGAGGGCCAAGCGCAGCTTCCCCTTCCCAGGCCCTTGCTGACCGGCAACCAGCTTCAGCCCTGGCTGGGCTCTCACCCTGATCTGTCTCTGGTAAGGATGGTTTGTGCCAAATGATTCCTCCTTTAAGAGAGGGAATATAAAGCCTGCCATTTCACAAGTGTGCCTAAGCTGGGTCTTTTTAACCTAAAGATGGGACATTTTCTGATTGGAATGGATTTTAATTGTGGACCTTGAATTGTTTTTGCTTGATTTTGTTTTTTCCTACTTCTCTTTAGCTCCCAGCTGCCAAAGGCTTTGTGGCTAATAGCTTTTATTCTGGTTTGACACCAACTGAGTTTTTCTTCCACACAATGGCCGGCCGGGAAGGCCTGGTGGACACGGCCGTAAAGACAGCTGAAACAGGATACATGCAGGTAACCTGAAAAATGCAGGCCACCGGCAGTGGAGCAGCACAGGGGTCTCTGGGTTTGGACTGATGAATGTTTACATATTGTGCACACAAAATATAATTCATCTGGTCTTGATATTTAAAGGAAACTTTGGAAGTGTAGGTGCCCTAGAAATAGTTAATAGATTCCAGATGTAACCCTTATCCACCTCGAGTGCTCAAGACAAGGCAGGGGTCACCACAGCTCCAACAGGGAGAACGTGGCCTGGAAGTACATCCTGAGATGTGTCGTTTAACCCTGATGAGCCTGTCTCCTAATACCTGCAAGTGGGCGTGTTAACTCATACCTCCTGGTGTTGAGAGGACTCAGGGAAAGCACTCGGCAGCTGGTTGTGTAATTCATTATTAAAAATCTTTCCCGTTGACCCCACTCAGCCTGTTCCAGGGCCTGCAGGGTGGCTTGGACAGTGAGAAGGAAGACTTTTTCTCCTCTGTGTGTATCATTACAGATATAGGCGTGGGGTACAGGGCTAACCTGAATGGTTCCTTGTCTGTGCTCCTCAAACTTTGCCACTAAAGTATCTCTGGTGGCAGAGGAGTGTGAAAATACAGCCCTACTGTGTTCTGCCATAAGACCACAAGGAAAGAATTTCTTTTCAGTCTCCAATTAAATTTTCTACTCTCTACTCCATCATTTAACTTTCGTTTATTTTTGTTTTTTAAATGTTTTAATGTTTGTAAGTACTTAGACCACCAGGTCAAGTCAGTACTCCAGGGAGCTGGGCCCTGCACTTGCTGTGGCTTTGTGTCCCTCTGTTCCCACTGTGTATCCCACTGTCAGAGGCAAGCCAGAATCCAGGATAGATAAACCCGAGAGGAGTGAAGGAGTGGGCTGGAACCAGCAGGGATGATGAGGGTAAAAATGGACTCCATTCAGTAGATGCCTATTCCCAGAACCTCTTCTGTCCTCATGAATCGTTATCTGAGGCTCCCTTTTAATCATCTTTTGATGAGAAATTACCCTTCAGTTTTGGAGCCTGCTACTTCTGACAGAAACCCAACAGCCTGTGAAATGCTTTTAGCACTTTTGCCACAATGTGTTTTGACTCTGTTTTTTATTCTTACCTTTTTGAAGCAGAGAATCTGACCTTCCCAGAGCAGTGTGAGTCTAGAACAGATGAACTGTGGCATGAGAGATTTTTGTTCTGAAGTTGCTGGAGGAAGATCTCTTTCTCTTTAATTCACTGAACCACCATCACGTTGCTGGCTGGTGCATTCTGCTGGTGGAAGTTTCTCCCTGGGTAGATTTGGGAAATGGTTGCTGCCTGCTGGGTCACAACAATGCTGTCCCTGTTCTCTCTTCTGTCCCTTCTGTCCCAGAAGAGGGCCTGCGCCTGATCCTCTGTAATTCATATTGAAGTCCTCAGGAGTCCTGGCTTAAGATGTGTTTAAAACTGCAAAGCTGTTGCATTAATTTATACCTTAGGGAAAAAGAGAAGGAAGGCAAAACAGCCTAGGAAAACAATGTTTTGGGAGTGATGGGGTTTAAATTGCCTGTATTCTAATCTGCAGTATACGGAAGTGCTGAGGGCAGGAGCACATTCTAAGTACATCACACAGACCAGTGGGACAGTCTTGGTGGTGGTGTTCTTGGGGTGGGGGACTATTTTACGGGAGTTCTAATAACGTGTTTTTATGTGATTAAAGTACTTGTAACCTTGAAACTTTGAGCACAGATCTTATCCTCCGCACACACAGCTAGTCTTTAAAAGCCGCTGAGCTTTTTCGTTTCCTCACCTTCTTTTTCCTTAGAGACGGCTTGTAAAATCCCTCGAAGATCTCTGCTCACAGTACGATTTGACAGTCCGCAGTTCTACCGGAGATATTATCCAGTTCATTTATGGAGGAGATGGCTTAGACCCTGCAGCTATGGAGGGAAAAGATGAGCCCTTAGAGTTTAAAAGGGTTCTGGACAACATCAAAGTAAGACTGAGCATCATATCTGGGGGTAGAGTGTTTTCCAGGAAGGTTCTTTAGAGTGAGCATCATATCTGGGGGTAGAGTGTTTTCCAGGAAGGTTCTTTAGAGTGCAGTACCATTTGGAATATCACACAGTGCTGCAGCCGTGTCTGCCCAACCGTTGGGTTAGTGTTTTCCTCTTTGTGTTACCCTGCATAATTTCCCCAAATGTTAAGGGGTAAAAAAAAAAATTCTATTGAAAGCCTGGTATTGGTAGTAATTAATAGAAGAGGGCCATGGCTTCTCTCCGTGTCTAGTCAGGGAGCGTGGGAGAGGCCATTTTTAGAAGTCACGGATGTTGAAATGCTGGCACATTTATATATAATAAGTAGGAGTATAATATGGAACAACCTTTTCAGAGGGTAGTTTGACAGTATTCATCTGCATATTAGGTGTGTGTGCCTTTTGACCGAACAGTTTCACTTACAGAAATTTACCCAACAGAAATAATCTCAATGTGCAAAGACTGTTTCTTGCAGCAGTTTATGGTGGAGGTAAACTGTCAGTAGAGGAGTCAGATACAGTACGGTCTGTCAGTAGACTAGAATAGAGCCATGCCTTGGGGGAGACGATATTTTCATTCTTGAAATATTTGGGTTTTTTTTAACAATTTATATTTTTAATGCAAATCTGGGGATGGAATGGGGGTTGGGAGTAATGGAACAATACTCCCTGAATAGTCCAGAGTCTCAGTTTATTCTGTTTTCACATTCATGTTATAGAGTCTAAACTTTGTTCTGAAAGGAAAAAAAAAATCACCTCTTGCTGAAAGTTTACTCCGGGTAATTTTATAAGGTCCTCTTGTCTCTTGTAAGTTCTTATCTTGAATACTGTCCCCCGCTCCGTCGCTCCCGCACATAACACGATTTCTCTTTAATACTCGAGGCAGTCTTCCCGTGTCAGAATGAGCCTGCTCTCAGTAAGAACGAGCTGACCTTGACCATGGAGTCCATCATGCAGAAGGACGAGTTCCTCTGCTGCCAGGACAGCTTTCTCCAGGTGAGCGCCGATGGGGCTGGGTCGCGCTGGCTTCACTGTCGTTAAGAAGTGTGTGATCTTTTAAGCTGGAGTTTTAATGTAGTGGTGTTCCTTTGCTAAAAAATTCAAGAGTGGCCTCAGCAAGGTCTCACCAGCCAACGTGAAAAATTTATCTCGTGTCTTTCTTAGTTTGTCTTTCATGTAAGTGTTTCCCTATTCAAAAAAAAAAGCTTTACAGAACTGATTCTGGTGTTTTTTTTTTTAATCCAATCCCTATCACCAGCCCTCCACCCACTTTCTTATCCTGTAGGTCAACTTGTCCCTCAGTTATTCTGTACCCAATTTTGTTTTAAGTAGTAGTATTGTTTTAATACCAGTTTTTGAAACTGCTCTTTCTCTAACCATATTATGGGTCAGAAATCCACTGAGCCGGCCCTCCTCCCTCTTCCAGGGAGCTGTTTTCTTGAGCTGTCCTCCTCAGTTTTTTTGGTTTGTTTGTTTGATTTCACTGACCTGCCCCAGCAGCTCCTTCATGTTCATAATCATGGTTCTGATCAAAAGCAAAGGGTACCAAGATCAGTAAATGGGTTCTTTGGGTACCAACTGCTCGTTCAAATGCCACACAAGATGTACAGGCAGAGTACGAGTGTATCCCTCCCAGGACTTCCAAACTGAAAACAGTAAAGTAAAGGTTAACTACAAGTGTTTAGTTAGGAAACGCTCCACTCCTTCCCTTCGTGTGTTGAGGTGTGAAAGTTGAAAAAGAAACTCTTCCATCAGGAACATGGCTAGGTAGTGAGTGCTTTGTTTTTGTTTTTTTCCCAGAGCCTTTAAGTCTTCTTTTTTTTTTAACTAGCAAATTAGCATTGTAATTTGGTTTTCCTGTATTATTATGTTTACTTATTTATTTTTCTGTTTATCTTCCAAGACCTTAACTGAGACAGGTTATGAGAAATATAACAAGGTAATATGATCAGCATGCCTGTGAGTTTTGAGCACAAAGGAGGTGCCTCTAGCAGCCCTCCAGCGATTTGCCAGCATTGGAGGTGTCAGATTTCTGTCCTGGTTCTGGCAAACATGGCTTGTCTGTTCACGCTTTGGACTGCTTCTTTCTGCCTTTGGCGAGGTTTAAGGGTGATCTCTTGGCCTGCAGTGCCCATTTACTCAGTGAGCTCATCTGGCACTCACTGGATGCCCACTCTGTCAGATCCTGGGACACAGAGAACTAAACGTAGCCTCACCCTCCAGTCGCTCACAATCTGCTGAACCCCACTTTGCCCAGAAGCTCCAGAATCCACCGGCCAGACCAGATTTGTCTGAGCCCATGAAATGTTCTCATACCAGAGCTGAAGTGACAGACAGCTCCTAAGCAGTGTCACGCACTGGCTGTGCCAGAGCCCGGTGCCCATGCTCAAAGACAAGCTGTGGAGCCCGTGTGGGAGTCTAACCACTGGCTGGTCATGCAATTAATGGCCAGCCAATAGCCATGAGTGAGTTCCCTCGAGTTTGCATGGGTTGGTGCAGCTGAATTCCTAGCAGTGTGTTTGAGTTTTCATTTCTGCAAAGTGAGCTTTTTGTTTTTTAAACCTAACTTCCAGAATATCTGGCCTAACTTTTTTGCAGGGAAACTCATTCCTTTCTGCAGAGCCACTGGAAATGTGTCCATTTGGGTGGCCGCTGAAAGATCTCATCATTTCCAAGGCCTGACTGGGGCATGTTTTGACACATGTGCTTTCTTTACTCCTAATGTGTGCAGAGTTCCTCACTGATGAGAATCCCCTGGGTCTCCTGGCCTAGGCTTGCACTCCTGGTTCCCTGCGCCCACAGTGGAGCCTTTAACCCCAGTGACAGAACGGCCACCTCTGGGCCAAGCGGGCCTGTCAGGAATTTACGCCAAAGGACCCATCCACAACCAAATGAGTAGGCAGGGTGGCTAAGTCACTAACGTGAGCGAGACTCTTCACATGGAATGCTCTAGGGGAGAAAATAAGGGCAGTGGGTGGGCATGCCTCTGAACAGTCCCACCAGTTAAAGCCGAGCCCCTCCCTCTTTATCTGAGAACTTCCACCTTGGGTGTGTGGTCACTGACTGCATCTGAAGAGGTGGCATCAAACTGGGGACTAGCAAGTGAGCCTGGGGAGTTTCTCTTTCAGAAGAGCCTCTGGAAAATATTTAAGTTCTTGGAAATTAATTAAAGTCCTCTTTTGCTGTAGATGTGTAGAGAGGGATGGCTAAGTGGGACGACAGCCCGCTGTGTGTCTCTGCCCCTTCTCAGGTAGAAGGAGAAGTGGCCAGTGAGGGCAGTCGTGAGAAAGCCTTGCTCATGAGCAAGGGACAGCAGGGTTGTGATGGGCCCCCAGGCAGTCCCTTGGACACTTTGGCTCCCTGGAAACAGACTGAAATTTCCAGTGGGCCAGGACAGCATCACAGAAACCCCCGCCCCAGAGCAGAGCTGGAGAAGGCATGTGACATCACAGAGGCCTGTAGCCTTGGGCCAGGCCCAGAAGTTCAGCACCTCGGAGCCCTCCTCTCTCAAGTGGTGGCCCAGTGCCATGCCACCTCCCCAGGAGGGCTTGCCATAGACTGTGTGGATGCAGGATGCTAAAGCTATTTAAACATAAGAGCATAAAGTTTTTGTGTTTTGCTTTCAGAAAAGGTAGTAACTAGAAATTGTTAGGTAGTCTATGGGAGGCTAAAGAGATTTAATTTTTCAGGGTTGGGATGGAACTAGGCAGGTATCCTAGTAAGTGCTGTACTCTCTGCGGGTACCTTGTAGAAGTGGGTTTCTGGTGAGGTCTGCTTTAATACAGCTGTTTCAGGCTTAGATGTTTCGGCTGTGTGATGGGCCGAGTAGACTTTGGGCAGGGCATGCTGAGCCCACCACAGGACCGAGGAGCCGAGAAGCACGACCTTGAGGTACTTTTTGGCCATCACAGTATGCAGTCTACCCCCCACCAGCTCACTGCCCATCCATGTATGTGGGTCTGTCCTCAGTCAGCCACACCGAGCAGCTGGACTCCTGGAATTGGCCAGAGTGCCATTCAAGCTCCCTTTGTCCAGGATCATTGAGGGAGAGTTGCTAAAGACAGGCGATCTGGCCACTCCTGCCTGCATTCCCCTGGATAGCCGACAGCTGACTCCCCAGGACTGCGTCATGTCAGCCGTCTCAGAGGGTTTCCGTTACTGCACAGTGTGGCTCCATAGGCTTGCTCTGGGATGTGCTGTAAGAAACACCCGTCACACTTAGCGTTTGACCCACTGCGAGCATGATGTTGGTGGATGTAGCTCATTAAATCACACCCACCCCCTCTGTGAATGCTCCCCAAAAGAAGTTACTGTCTTATCCTGGTACTGGAAAGGATGAGAAGGCTCCTGAAGCATTGGTCTGTGTTTATTTCATGGACACTCTAAATTGTGAAACAAATTATCTTCGCCTTAGAATGACTGATAGAAAATCTAGAGTCAAAACTATAGTCTCTAGCCTGCCCTGCATAGGTACTTTCCACCGCCTTCTTCGTTCTGTCTGTCGGGGTAATGGGTATGTGTGGTGTATTCCTTGGACAAACACTCTGTAATAGAACCAGCATCTAGATCACATCCTTTTAAGGCTACAGCTAAATATGATGGACTCATCCTATTACTGAAGTTGAGGAACTGAGGAGCCCTGGTGGCACAGTGGTTAAGAGCTTGGTTGCTAACCAGAAGGTTGGCAGTTCAAATCCACCAGCCGCTCCTTGGAAACCTTATGGGCCAGTTCTACTCTGTCCTATGGGGTCACTGTGAGTCAGCATTGACTCGACAGCAATGGGTTTTGGTTTTGGTTTTTTATTAACTAAATCATGTCATCCAAATTACTGAGAAATATAAGACTGACATTTGCTGTGTGTTCTTTCAGGAAATAAAAAAATTCATAAAGGGGGTTTCTGAGAAGATCAAGAAAACCAGAGATAAATATGGCATCAATGATAACGGCACAACAGAGGTAACAGCCTTCCCAGATGCGGTGGTCACCTGGTGTTTCAAGACGCCGCCTTCCCTAACTCTGCACTTCTGTTCCTTCAGCCCCGCGTGTTGTACCAGTTGGACCGGATCACCCCTACCCAGATAGAAAAGTTTCTGGAGACCTGTAGGGACAAGTACATGAGGTAGGGGTGCTGATTATCTTCGAGTTGGGGGCACTCGTGTAGGTCCCCTCATGCTCTCCAACACATGTCCTCGCAGGCACAGAATCCTGCACCAGTGCTACATGGTGACTGCCAGCAGAGAGGCCTGTCCTTGAGCGGAGTCTGTCAGCCCATCTAGGGGCCCCAACAGGTCTCTAGGCTGGGTGCTCCTAGATGTGATGATAATTACAAAGAGATTTCTGAGGGTCCTCTCCCCATGGAGAAACTGCCACAGTGCCTGTCAGGTGCCAGCTTCTCTGTCCACCTTTAGTACCGTTTGTTAGCCATGCACGTGGATCCTCACCAGCCGTGGACGGTGTGGGCCCTGTCCGACCCCTCTGTGAACAGTCACATTCCCCTTTCTGCACCTGTTCCTCTTCGGTGCTGAGGCTCTTCCTCGTCACACACAGCCTGGCTCATTGCCAGTTCTTTCCTGGCCCTAACACGTGTTTTCTATTGAAAAGCAATCATCAAAGCCTTTCCCAGCAGTTTGTTTCCATCCCTACCTTTGCTCCCTAGGGCCCAGATGGAGCCGGGCTCTGCAGTGGGCGCCCTCTGTGCCCAGAGCATTGGCGAGCCAGGCACCCAGATGACCCTGAAGACTTTCCACTTCGCTGGCGTGGCCTCCATGAACATCACCTTGGGCGTGCCCCGCATCAAAGAGATCATCAACGCCTCCAAGGCCATCAGGTGCCCAGCTCCCTCTCCCTGTTGTCACACGTAGATGTGTGATACTCTAATGGGACAGTGTCTCAAGCTCTGGGTGGTGTGTTGCATTGATCAGAATCTGGGTGTATTTGGTGAGTATAATTTGGTTCCTCGTGTGTGGTTAGCCACTCAAGAAGCAGTGGTTCTGTGTGACAGCAAGTCACGAGAGAAAACAAATCAAAAATAACAGTGCCTGGGAAAATTGGAGCAGTGTGTCAGGACAGATCTCACCCTTTGATGGCATTGTTCCTGGCCTAAATAGGCCTCTCTGGTGTGTCTGTCACTGGGGCTGTGGCCATACCCTGTGAGCCCCTGGTGATTTCATGATAGGAGTTGTGGGTAACCTGAGATGAGAAGAAATAGAAATACATTACAGTGCATTGGATGACAAGGTCAGGATTCACCTGTGCTGTGAATCTGACAGTAGATAGCATTAAGTGACAGCTGCATTTGGTCCTGCCCAGCAGCTGCAGGTGTCCAGGATGGTAGGGGCTCCGCCTGCCACCTCTGGGAGTTCAGACTGCAGTGTGCTCGGGAGAAACCACCCAGGCCACTGAGGACGGATGCTGATCGCTAGTGGTTGGAGTTGCTGGAGGTGTTCCTGGAGAGGAGATAATGGTGGTCAGGGGGAGAGGTGGAGGACGTTGTAGTATACAGTGAGTCCAATGACTCCAGAAACAGAACTAAAATAACTGCTTATTAGGATGAAAAAACAAAGCCATTGCCGTCGAGTCAGTTCCAACTCATAGCGACCCTATAGGACAGAGTAGAACTGCCCCATATGGTTTCCAAGGAGTGGCTGGTGGATTCGAACTGCTGACCTTTTGGTTAGCAACCAAACGCTTAACCACCGCTCCACCAGGGCCCCATTAGGATGAAACAAGAAGAGATACATTCACTTTGTAAGGAAGAGTTTTCTGAAAGTCATCTTATTCAGTGTTGGAGTGAGTTGCCTCAGAAGCTCCACAAGTAGCAAGTCTGAATGAGAGTGTGAAGTGAAGCCCCTGGTGGCACGCCTGCCACACAACAAATGCTCAGTAAGCTTTAGTCGCTGTTGTTATGATTGTGAAGAGTATTCGGATTTGACAAGACAGTGGTCTTCATGCTGGCTCAGTCCCAGGGTGTAATCCTTTTTCCTGTCCTCCTAGCACTCCAATTATCACAGCTCAGCTGGACAAAGATGATGATGCCGATTATGCTCGCCTCGTGAAAGGGAGAATTGAGAAAACCCTCTTGGGAGAGGTAAGAAGAAATCCCATTTGATGAAGAAACCAGAACAGCAGTCTTGCAGGAAGTCAGCCAGCCAGTTGCAGCTGATTTACCAGTCGGTCCTGTCCATTCTCTTCTGTGCCCTTAAAAGACAGCAAGCAGGGGACAGTCTAGGCAAGGGGGACTGACCCATTAACATCCTGCTCTTTTAACACTGCAGATCTCAGAGTATATCGAAGAAGTGTTTCTTCCCGATGATTGCTTTATTCTCGTCAAGCTCTCCTTGGAACGGATTAGACTTCTGAGACTGGAAGTGAGTCACATAATGAGATGTGTGCTGGATGGAAGTCATTGGTCGCAAGACAGCTGACAGACCAGGGCAAGAGCTGAGCTAGGCGCAGGTTGCATTGCAAAGGCTTCTGTTGGGTTTCTGTTTTGTGATTCTATTGTACATTCGCATTCTCTCTTTCTAACCCCGATCCTGACACGGAGATTGCCATCTAAAGACACAGGAAAGTAGCTGAAATTTTATGCAGGCCACGATATCAATTCACTTGTGACACAGTATCATGATGATCGGTCTCCTCGTGCATCTTCCCAGGGCCTGGGCAGACCACAGAGTGGGGCTATGTTGGACGCATCTGTGGGTTGCCAGCACCGAGCACAGCGCCTTGCTGTCTTGGGAAATGTATTTGGATGGGTGGATTAGCCTGGCTTTTCATATTGGCGTTTGTGGGGAGGAAACAGTTAAAAGATTATCGGCCATTCTCACAGACAGGCATCTGTCTCTCTGTCAGGTAGTTAAATCTTTTATTGTCCTGAGCTGCTGTCGACTCAGCCCCGACTAATGACCCCTTGCACAACAAATGAAGTGCTGCCCAGTCTTGCACCATCCCCGTGGTCAGTTGTGGATCGGATCGTTGCGCTCCATAGGGTTTTCACTGGCTGATTTTGGAAATTAGGTTGCCAGGCCTTTTTTCCTACTCTATTTCAGTCTGGAAGCTCTGCTAAAGTATTCTTAGCATCATAGCAGCGTGCAAACTACCACCACAGATGGTGGCTGCACATAGGGTGCATTGGTGTGTATAAAACCCCCGTCTCCTGCACGGAAAACAAGAAGTCTACCACTGAACTACCACTGTACTACCCTTTAAAACACATTGCCAGCCCTTTCTGTCAAGTACCAAATTCATTAGTTGTCCATATGACAGTTAATGGTGAAATTTAGCGGCCAGTTACCCAGCTTGGGGATTTCTCTTGCTGCCTGCCTTGTGGCTCTTTTAACAGAAGAGATGAGTTGTATGCAAGAAGGTAGCACGTGAACCATAGTGGTAATGTCAGATGAAGGGGTCTTAGCTCTCTAGTGCTACTATAACAGATGTACCACAAATGGGTGCCTTTAACACAGAGAAATTTCTTTTCTCACAGCTTAGGAGGCTACAAGTCCAAATTCAGGGTGTGGCTCTAGAGGAAGACTTTGTGTCAGCTCTAGGGGAGGGGCCTTGTCTTTTTCAGCTTCTGTTTCTTGGTTCCTTGGAGATCTCATGTGGTCTGGCATCTATCTTCCTCCAACTCTGCTTATTTGCTTGCTTGCACAATTTTCTCTTTTTGTTTCTCAAAAGAGATTGACTTAAAACACACCCTGCACAAATACTACCTCATTAACATAACAAAGAAAACTCATTCCCAGATGGGATTGTGACCACAGGTGTAACCAAAACCCAAACCAAACCCATTGATGTAGAGTCGATTCTGACTCATAACAACCCCCTAGGACAGAATAGAACTGCCCCATAAAGTTTCCAAGGAGCGCCTGGTGGATTTGAACTGCCGACCTTCTGGTTAGCAGCTGTAGCTCTTAACCACTACGCCACCAGGGTTTCCAACCACGGGTATAGGGGTTAGGATTTACAACACATATTTTGGGGGAACACAATTAATCCATGACAAAGGGGAAGCTTCACTGAAGCTTTTAAAATTGTTCTGGTCTCCAACCTACAGCTCTTTGGAGCTTCCCATGGTGGGTCTGGGGTATTGCTATGAATTGGGCATGTATTTTTAAGAGGGGCAAAAGTTGATTCTGTGCTGTGAAGAGATGAAAAAAGTTACTTTTTTATGATAAAGCACAGATGATATACAAGTCCACCCAGAGGTGCCTTGGAAGAAAGACCTGGTGATCTGCTTCCAAAAAATCAGGCTTTGAAAATCCTATGGGGTAGCATTCAACTCTGACACACATGCGGTGGCCATGGTTGGACTCACCTGATTTTTTGGTTGTGTATATAGTACGCAAACAGCTACGCAATATATTTTTCGTGTCTTTTGATTATACATACAGTATATAAACAGATATGCCAAGTATCTATGGTATTAAAATTTCATTGGGAGACCAGGAAAACATGGCTGAAAAGAATTCTTAGGAGGGCAGTAAAGAAACAAGGTTGAGAAACCCTGGAACTGAAGCCTCTGAGCCTGTCAGTGATGTCCTGGTGTGCGGTCCACACCGGTCCCTTGCAGGTGAACGCTGAGACGGTGCGGTACTCCATCTGCACGTCCAAGCTCCGTGTGAAGCCAGGCGATGTGGCTGTGCACGGCGAGGCTGTGGTGTGTGTCACCCCCAGAGAGAACAGCAAGAGCTCCATGTACTACGTGCTGCAGTTCCTGAAGGAGGACCTCCCCAAGGTGAGACTCAGTGTATCCGCGGGGCCCCTGCCCACCCTGATGCCTCGGGACTCAGGAAGCGTGAAACAGCATTGGCCTGCAGTGTGAACACCAGTGTCAGGGAACCCTGAGGACTCTGTCATGCTGACACCACCTCTGTGACTACTGAGGCTGAGGGTGGTGCCCCATTTTCTTGGCCACATCCTAAGGGGTCAGTCTTTTTTTTCCCTTCTTAGCACTGCCATGCCAGCTCCGCCTGTTGGATTTCTCTCCCCGCTCTCCCAAAACTGTAGGTTGCAGCACAATCCCCTGGCCTTCTGCTTTCCTTCCTAACCCACAAAACAACACACGGGCACTTTTAGGTGTAGTATGCTGCTGATAATCACCACTGACAAGTGGCACTCCCGACTGTGACTCAGCAGCTTCTCCCACCGACGTGGGTTCCGAGGCTGCTGGGCCGGGGAACATGCGCACTGCTGTGTCTCCAGCCTCCTTGTCTCTGGATCCAGGTGGTGGTGCAGGGCATCCCAGAGGTGTCCCGAGCTGTCATCCACATCGACGAGCAGAGCGGGAAGGAGAAGTATAAGCTTCTGGTGGAAGGCGATAATCTGCGGGCTGTCATGGCCACACATGGGGTGAAGGGCACCCGGACCACCTCCAATAACACCTATGAGGTACGGCACAGGGGCTGGGGCCTGTTAATAGTCCTGTCTCCCCGTGATGCCTTCCACACGCCCTCATCGGGTTTTAGCACGTTTCTCTGTCCCTGCCGTTTGGGTCTACGGCTGAAAATTGCTCAGCAGTCCATTTGTGGCAGACGGCATCGGGTTTGCTTTAAACTGGCTGAGCAGAGGGAGAAGTGGAGATAGAATCCTAGAAGTGGCCTCTTTCACCCATTCCTGGTTCTCCGCAGGTGGAGAAAACCCTGGGCATCGAAGCCGCCCGGACAACGATCATCAATGAGATCCAGTACACGATGGTCAACCACGGCATGAGCATCGACAGGAGGCACGTGATGCTGCTCTCGGACCTGATGACGTACAAGGTGCGGGAGCGAGTCCTGGCAGTTTGGCTCCCGGGTTCCAGAGAGCAAGGCGTTTAAGACCTATGGAGAGTGCACTGCTGTTACTGATCACCACAGTGGTCATGCTGGGGGTTCTTGGTAAAACCCCTGATACAAAAAATTGTGACTTTATGGCAAACTGTCACATCCAGTTGGTTGAGTGAGGAGGAGAGAGAGACTGTGTTTAGTTATTTATTTTATTATACATTGTATCCTAAAGCAAAATTTGTTGTTATAGGGGGCCTTCCCTCCAGTCGATTTGGACGCATAGCAACCCCATGTGACAGAGTAGAACTGCCCCATAGGGTTTTCTTGACTGTGATCTTTACCAAAGTAGATTGCCAGGTCTACGGAGAGCCGCTGGGTGGGTTTGAACTGCCAGTCTTCCTGTTAGCAGCCAAGTGCTTAACCACTGCGCTACCAGGGCTCCTTAAAGCAAAACTAGCCATTGCCAAAAGCCCAGGGATTTCTGTGGTGTGTATTCTGTGAGACACATCCGTCATATTTCTTCTAGAGCCATTTCCAGGTAAAGAATGAGTACATGTGCCCTGAAGTGGGGAGCTAGGGATGGCTGCGATTGGTTAGTTGGTTACTTTTTCTTTTTTTCCCAAAAAACAGTGTTCCCTGTAGGGGGGCCATAGGGCAGCAGCTTTTTCTTAATGTGTGTGCAGTTTTTATCCTAAGTTTTTATTTAACGTTGTAGTTTCTATAATATATAGTTTTTATAAATATGCTTTTTTGATGATGGCACAATATGCCTTTGAATGCAAGTACCCAAATTTACTTAACTCTTTCCCTACCTTGAGACATGTAAATTCATTCAGTTTCTAGTTCTTTGAGCCCTAATGAGCATCTTCAGAAGTGCTGCTTTTTCTAAAGTTAGGTTCTTAATTCTAATTCTCACTCAAATACTATTTTTATTTCTTAATTCTTTGTTCCAACAGTATCTAGCTGTGAGTGTAAAGACTCATGTGGTCAGTGACTAATGGCCTCTGGGGCACATAGTTGGGACAAATGGCTGTTAAGATCCTTTTCCCACCGAAGGTTGTGACTTGAACAATGGTTTGGCTGGGTTTTGCCTATTCTGGTGAGGGGATATGGTGGACATGATTTGGTTTTCGCTTCTGTAAGTGGTCTGAGTTCTCTGCCTCCTTCTCCCTTGGTGCAGGGTGAAGTCCTGGGCATCACAAGGTTTGGCCTGGCAAAGATGAAGGAGAGCGTGCTGATGCTGGCGTCCTTCGAGAAGACAGCGGACCACCTCTTTGACGCTGCCTATTTTGGGCAGAAGGACTCCGTGTGTGGTAGGTTCAGCATGGAACTTAGGACCATCATCAAGGGCTTCCATCCTTCACAGCATAGACAGGGGCCAGGGCTTCCGTCCTTCACAGCGTAGATGGGGCCCGGGGCTTCCGTCCTACACAGCGTAGACGGGTCCCGGGGCTTCCGTCCTTCACAGTGTAGACGGGGTCCCGGGGCTTCCGTCCTTCACAGCGTAGACGGGGTCCCGGGGCTTCCGTCCTACACAGCGTAGACGGGTCCCGGGGCTTCCGTCCTTCACAGTGTAGACGGGGCCCGGGGCTTCCGTCCTACACAGCATAGACGGGTCCCGGGGCTTCCGTCCTTCACAGCGTAGACGGG
>NW_004444042.1:2064396-2089078 GCF_000243295.1 Trichechus manatus latirostris
GCTTCCGTCCTTCACAGCGTAGACGGGTCCCGGGGCTTCCGTCCTTCACAGCGTAGACGGGGCCCGGGGCTTCCGTCCTTCACAGCGTAGACGGGGCCCGGGGCTTCCGTCCTTCACAGCGTAGACGGGGCCTGGGGCTTCTGTCCTTCACAGTGTAGACGGGGCCTGGGGCTTCCGTCCTTACAGTGTAGATGGGGCCTGGGGCTTCTTGGAGGACAATGAACAAGCTGAGTCATAGACTGTGGAATTGGAGCTGATTGCTCTTTTGTCCTTAAAGCCTGACTAGAGGGTTCTATACCCACTGCGTCTGTCAGAGGCTTCTCTCTGTCAGTACAGTTGCAAGAGCAGGCCATTTTGGGTCCTAGAAGAAAAGATCTGCCCTGGGCATGTAGGGATTTTCCTTACTCTTGAAATTGTAGCCCGCCCCACTGATCCCACACCTGGTGTGGTGTCAAGGTTTCCCAGGACGGGCAGAGCCACAGCAGCCCGAGGGGCAGCAGAACGGTCCTGCTGTTCTGGCTCCCAAGGAGAGGCAGTTGTCATGCCATCTTCGCCTCCCCGGGAACAGCCCCGTGTGCTAAACAAGTATCCCCGCAAACCCATGAGACATCCGTGTTGCCCCTCTCACGAACGAGAAGGCCAAGGTCAGTCAGATGGCAGAGCCTGGGTCTGCGCTGTGCCTCATCTCCTTGCCCCCACAACACACACACCCACACGCTGCGTCTCCGCTGGGCTGTGCTGGCCTCTCCCAGGCCTGCTTCTGGGCTGGGAGGAAGAGGAGCATGAGGGAGCAGTAACAACAAAGTGTCTGCCACCTCCCAGCTTTACTGGCTGGGCAGGGCGTTTACTCATGCTCTTCTGACTCTGCAGTGAGACCCTGCAGGCCCCAGCTAGGAGTGGGCGAGGGGCTGGGGATGTCAAATAGCCTGCCCAGGCTCACACGCAAGTCAGGCCCAAACCTGGCTGCCGTTCTCACCTGTAAGGCTGTTTCCTGATGGCCATTTCCTGTCTCACCTCCCACTCATGTATGGATTTGCCCACAGTTGATGGTCAGTGAGGGCCTCAGTCAGAACATATGCCAATTTTTGTTCCTAAGATTAATTTAAACTTGGCTTCCTCCTTTCATAGGGGATCCAGGTCTGAGGTGGAAGGAAAGAGAAACGGTATCCTTCTGTAGAATAAAGATGGGTGAAAAGAAAGAAAAGGGAGAGGGAGATCTGGTAGGAGAAGGCCAAGGCAGAAGAAAGAACGAGTGTAAAACCCAGCCGCCCCAAGCCCAACACCAGGAAGCTGGGCCTTGTGCCTTTGCTGCAGCCCAGAGCCCTCCTACAGCCCACCCACCACCAGCTCCCTGTCCTTGGGGAGCCTGGCATCACCACCCACCCCTACTTTGAAATCCCCCCTTCTCTGGTCACTGAGCACATTGTCAGTCAGGACTGGTCTGCACTGCGCTCTGATTTTTAGTTTGGTTGGAGTCCTCTATGTTCCCTGATGGCATGGACCGAGAACATAGTAGGCTCTTAATTGCTTGCTGTGGAATCAAAAGCCTAATGCAAAGCCCAACATTTGTGTCTTATAAAAGCTGAAACACAGCCTGGAGAAGGAATCTGCCCCCTGCCCCCTGCATCTTCAGCTCCACAGGAGCCCTGCCTCTGCAGTGTTTCTGACTAGGCTTGTGGGTCTCCAGGGCTCGGTGCGCTGTGATGCATGGCCCAGCCCCTAGCCCTGAGCACAGCTAATAGCTTCCTGCTGCTGTTTCCAGTGGGTTGGTGCTCTGCACACCACAGTCCCCAGTTACTTGCTTTTCTTCTAGGCCCTACAGTAGGGGTGGCAAACTCAGGGTTCCCAGGAAGCATCATTCAGTATCCGGGCTGTCTGAGTTAGTGTTCCCAAAGGTGGGTCCTACCAGTTGCCCCTGGCTCAGATGGGAGAGGAGAACTGGTTGAGCCCCCAGCTGCCTGGCTGTGAGCAGGCACCGTCCCTTCCCTGACGCTGCATAAGCTCCCTCCAGGAGTCCTGTAGGAGCATGGTCCTGAGCACGGCCATGCAGCCACCCTCATTGGAGAGACGGGTGGCGAAGCAACTTGCCCAAGTGAAACCAGTTGATGTGAGTGAAGCTGGTACTCAAATCCTGATTTTCAACTCCTAAGTCAATAATCTCTCCCTCCTGCATCTGAGACACTCTCTAATCTCCACTCTGACTGGTTTCAGGAGTGTCTGAATGCATCATCATGGGAATCCCAATGAACATTGGAACCGGGCTCTTCAAGCTGCTCCACAAGGCTGACAGGGACCCAAACCCTCCCAAGAGGCCCCTGATCTTCGACACAAACGAATTCCACATCTCCCTTGTCACATAGCCTGGGGTAAGAGAGACTGTTTCTGATCTTGGGCCCCTTGTCCTGTCTGGAAGGGGGCTTGAGACCAGCAGCTGACCTGGAAAGCTTTGTGCTCCCTGGGACAGAGCTGCTGGCATCCCCAGCCTGTGCCAGCAGTCAGAGAAGGCACCGGGAACCCCCAGAAGCAGCTCCTCATCAGATACGGAGCAGCTCACAACAGGGACCCTGACCGCGCTGCTGGGAGAATGGGGATGTGTGTGTGTGTGTGTGTTTTGACAGCTAGTCAGCACCTCTTGCCCTCCTTGCCTCCCCAGACTTGAGAAGAGGCCCCACCTCACTCCACTCCATCTGTCAGCTCCCAGTGTCTCCACTCCTCTGTCATGCTGGAGTCCCGATATGGGAGACCCATGTAAATGTTGTTACTGTTATTTATTTGCTCAGTTTGAGGAACTTGAGATTTTTCTTGTTAGTTTGGTTTTATTTTTGAAACCAAGGAACTATAAAACCAGCATTGAAACGTCACTGCAAAAACTGATTTCACAAATAGGACCATGTAGGATTTGTAACTGGATCGAGCCTGTCCTGAGGCCCAGGCTGCTCTGAACCGTCCTCCACAGACGCCCCTGGCTCCCGCTTGTTCTCTCATACCTCTGTGCCCATGGGTGACTCCACCTGTGACGAAAGTCAGACCCCTTCTGCCTGGCATGGAGAAGCTTTGCTGGAGTTTGGTGCCTGCTGAGATGAGAGCCAGCTTCCTGGAGTCTCTCAGGTAGACACATGGTGATGAGCAAGGCAGGACCAGAGCACCTGCCCCACCTACTCATGGCATCCACGCCTGTCCTGGGGCAAAGAGCGCACAGGGCAGATGCAGAACCGGGGGCCCAGAGTGTGCCCCAGAGGCGGTGGTGGGAGAGGGGCCCTGCCGGGTGCAGGCAGGCAGCAGCTTTAGGGGGTAGCAGGGCCACCCAAACAGGAAGGGCGGAGGCTGGGATGTCAGCTGGAGTGGGGGTGCGCCCTCGTGGCAGCGGCTGCTCCTTGAAGAGTGGAAGCCTGACAATAGAAAGCACCCGTTAAGGCTGTGAGGAAGAAACAGCAGGACAGCCCAGGAAGCCACTACTCGATTATTTCTTTGGCTTCTGCACGATAACTACATGGTTGTTGGTGGGATTTTTGAGGGGGTTTTGTGCAGCATAGGAAAGAAATGTCAGTTGCTTGTCTTCTGAAGAGAAGAAGGGTTTTGCTCTAGAAACAATGTGTTCTTTGTTCTGAGTTTGCTCATTAGGGTTGGCCCAGGGCCAGGGAGAAGTAATGGTGATGGCTGCAGCTCCCCTCCCTCTGGAAGAGGCTCTGTGGGCCTGTCCTTCAGCCCTTCCCTACCCAGAGCCGAGCGCCATTGTTCTGGTGCTTCCTTCCTACCTGCTGGGGCCTCGAAAACCAAGGTGGCTTAGTTGGGAGTGAGATGACAATTAAAAATGGGGATTCAACCCAACTTTCTTGTCCCACGTACTTCCTGCTTTCTTGTCCCACACACCCTACTTTCTTGTTCCGCGCACACTTCTTGTCTACTCCTGAAATAATACAGCCAACGTGTCTAACTCTGTCAGCCACTGGAAGAAATAGCAGCTAAAACCAAAGAGTTTATTGCTGAGCAAGAAGATGGTTTGGATGATTAAAGAGATGGACGTAATTAAAGAAAAGTTAGGGAGGCCTGCAGAATTCAAGCAGTCTTTTATGGGATTAAATTTACATTCTTCAAGTTTTCACCAAGTTGTGGGCTAATGCTGCTGGGGTACCGAGTATAACCATTGGTTCTTGAATCTGCATAGAGTGAATGCTTTCTCTCCCATACTGGTGGGATTCTGAATTATAAATTCTTGACAGGAGTTATGAGCAATGCTCAGAGAAATTCTATTAAAGATTACCATTTAGCTCTGCAGTCTCCCTGAACCCATAGGTTGGTCCATGAACTTCTCTCAGGGCATCATCAGTGACCAAAAAAATGCCATTTATCTTAGTGTTCACCCCCTCACCCCCATGTCTTTGAACTGAGCGAGCCTGGTTCAAGTTGAAGGATTGAATCCTTAAACAAATACAATTCAGGGTGTCCACTTGAGACCTCAGTGAGGTCATTACTTCCCATGCAACCTGAGAGAGCCCCACGTAGCTACCTGGGAAGTTACGGAGCATAAGCCGCAGGGGAGGGCAGAATTAAACGGCAGGAGGGAGCACCAGCACCCACTCTCCTGTGTGACACACTTGCAGTAGAGGAGGCCCCGGCAGCAGTGTGCTGCTGTGGGTGTGAGGACGGTGGGAGCTGCAGCCCGCTTGAATGAGTGAGGCGTCTGATCGTCACAGATGCAGAGGCACAGTCGGGTTTAGATCAGACTAGGGTGACATCACCAGGTGAAGCCAGGCCCTCCTGTGTGGCACTGTGGGACCCTGACATGGGCAAGGCTGATGGTTAGCCCTACTCTGTTCCCCACTGTTAGTTCTCTGGCTGGGTGTTCAGTGTCTTCTCCCTGATGTGATCATCTGCTCTGGCCTGGTGTTTGGTTTTATGTGAGCACAAAGCTCAAGGCAGATAGAAATACATTCTCACAAGGCAGTGCAATAGAAGGTGAGGGTTTTACTCCTGTGCCTTTCTGGAAGAAACAAGAAAACGCATTTAAATTCCATCTCATCCATCAACAGATACATATTTCTGACGCGTGATCTGTCCCATCCTTGGCCTTTTCACATGTCTTGTACAAAGGGATTAAAATAGCTGTTTGACTGTTACAACCCCTGCTTTTTCAGCACTCAGGAGTGAAGCGAGATGACCTGGAGCCTTTCAGCGTCTGGGCCGGAGTTAAATTACGGTGCTGGATTTCTGTTGCAGCTTTATCCACGTGTGCTCACATTGATTCACATCTGATTGAACCTGACACTGTATAATGATAATTTATTCTTGCATATTTTCTGTCTCTTGGCAGAGCTCTTATTTTTCTACCAGAACTCAAAAGAAGGAAAACTTGCTATACATTAAACTCTAGCAGAGTCATCCTTGTGGGTTGTGAGACGGTGATTGGGATATGCATAGAGGCCTCCCTTGCCACAAGCCAGTGTCTGGGTGCTGGAGGTCAGCCAGTGAGTGCCCACTCTACCCCGCTGACTTAGAAATGAGGGAGCTAGGCTCGCCTCCGGTGACGTAGCTGATTCAAACCCAGTGGGAGGCAATCAGATGTCTCCTGAACTCATGCACTGGAAGTATTCCCTGGCTAGGCTTGGGTGCCTGGCTTAACAATTCATTCATTCATTCATTCGTTCAACAAATATTGGTCAGAGGCACTGTTGTAGGTACTAGGAATATAGCAGTGTACAGGCAAATCAGGTATTCACTTATTAAAGCATCTAAAAAAGAATTCTTCAGCAAAAGGAAGTAGAACAGGGATTCAGGCTTATACTTGGCACAAATGTGTCCGTCACAGTCTGGGGTCAGAGCTGCAGAATTGGAGGGCTTGATTCTGGGGTAGACTTGACGCATCAGGCCTCATCCCGATCCCTCTGAGCCTGCCCAGGCCCCTGGTTCCAATGCCTCCCTCCAGAGGCCTTCATGCCCCTAGTTTGCCTTCCTCTTGGGCCCCAGTTCTAGAGGGTCCCCTAAACAAAGAGCACAAGCCTGCAGTCACAAAAAGGATGCTGCCATCCTCTGCCCCCCCCAGCATGTTAGCATTGTCAATGAGTGGACATTTACATGCATGAATATTTGCTGAGTTGCTCTGTGCCAGGTGGTATACCAGGTTCTGGGGAAGAAGCGGTGATGACAAACCCAGCCTTCGTATGGCTGGTGGCTATCTAGTGTTTAAGAGCCTAGATTCTCTGATCAGATGGTGGGATTCAAAGCCCTCCTCCCTCTTTCTAGCCAATAACCTCAGACTAATGGCTTCATCTCTTCTTGCTTCACTCTACTCGTCATAAAATCGGAATAATAATAGTACCTAACTCATAGGGTCACTGTGAGGTTTAAATGTTATTACGCATACAAAGGTCTTAGCATAGTGCCTGACACACAGGACACATCCATTAAACTTTTTCAGTTATCGTGACTGTTACTGTTTTTACTGAAAAACATTGTAAATCCTGATCCTTTTTAATTCTCCCAGATGGAGCTGTCCTTGGTGGCCTTGGGGATCAGGCCTCCGTAGACATAACTCCTGCCCCCACTGTCTGCTTAGTCAGTGTTTCCTGGGAAGTGTTTTACACTAGGAGAAAGAAGGCTGCGAAGGGGGCTGACGTTGGCAGTCGTGTTGTTGGGCTTCAACATTTTAATCTGGTAAATGTGATCTCAGAGTCGTGGGTGTATGACCAGAATAAATGACATAGATAGGTTGATTGGTTTTTATATAGAGATATGGATATTTATGTATTTATTTAGATAGATTCATCATGCAACAGAGTGTCCCATGAGGTATAACTTAACTTTTTTTTCTTTTAACAGAGAAGTTGCCATTTTAAAGTCATTAGTAAAGGATGTATTAAGAAAATGGTAATAGTGGTTGCTTCCGGGGATAAGAACTGAGTGACTGAAGGATGGAGGAGAGGTAGGAGGTGACTTATTTTTCGCTCTGTGGTCTTTTGTACCTTTCTAAGTTGGTACCTGCTGAAGGGATTGTCATTTTGTTTGTTTAGTCAATATCTGATGTTAAGGAAACCAGGTCATCTCGGAGCAGGCTTTGCCCTGGGAAGTCCTTGAGCGTCTGCTCTGGAAGTAGTTGAGTGGCCCCTTCCAGTTACGAGAAATTGAAGCAGGGAGACGCCAGCTGCTCTGGAGAAGGGGTATTGTTACCAGTTACGGCAAAAAACCAAAGACCAAACCCGCTGCCTTCGAGTTGATTCTGACTCATAGCGACCCTGTAGGACAAAGTAGAAGTGCCCTGTAGGTTTCCAAAGCTGTAAATCTTTACAGAAGCAGACTGCCACGTCTTTCTCCCACAGAGTGGCTGGTGGTTTCAAACCACTGGCCTTTCAGTTAGTAGTCAAGTGCTTAACCACTGTGTCACCAGGATTCAAATGAACACAGCCTTGAATACCTAAGATTTTGTTTTCTGACATACAAAGGCCAGAGGTGGGCATCCCTGGGCTGACGTGGCAACTCCACAAAGGTGTCAGGGACCCAGGCTGCTTCCAGCCTCTGTCCACCATCCCTAGGAGATGCCCTGTCTCATCCCTCTTGATCCAAGATGTGCCCACGTGCCAGGCTGTCCAGTCAGGAGAAGGGGAAGAAGAAAGGCATAGCACTTCCCTTTAAGGAAAGGTCCCAAAGTTACTTGACACTTCTGTTTACATCCTTCCGCCAGAACTTACATACCCAAGCCCAGCTTCCAGGGAGGCTGGAAGATGTAGCTTTGATTCTGTCTGACCACGCGCCCAGCTAAAAATAGAGGCAAAGAAGAAAGGGAGAGTAGGAATTGGGAAACAATTATGTCTCTGCCTCTGGTGTATCAGGACTTTTTTTTTTTTTTTTTTTTTTTTTTTGCCTGACAAAGGTCAGAAATCCCCTAAGTCCCTTGCATTAGGAGTGTTGCTGGGGTAGAGGGTGGAGAACCACCCAGGGGACCAAGAAACCTCATAAGAAAAGGACTAAGACCCTGACCCCCTCACTCTCCCTTTTCCTTTCCCTTCCTTGCGGATTTTACGACTGAGTTGTGTTTTAATAAGCTGATATTTAAATTAGACCACATACCCTTAGCAGGCTGTTCAGAATGCCTCTGGGCCAGTGGAAATGTGGCTGTCAAACATTCATTCCACAAATACTGTTGATTGTTCACCTACTGTGTCCTGGCTCAATACCAGGTGCTAGGTATAGAGTAGTGAGCATACCTGCCCTGGCCCCTTTCCTTCTGAGATGACAGTCTAGCCAGCACTATCCAGTGGAGATATAATACAAGTCACACAGGTAATTTTTAAATTTCTAGTAGCCTCATTGAAAAAATACTAATAGAAACTGGTGAAACTATTTTTAATGATATATTTTATTTAACCCAGCTTATCCAAAATATCATTCCAACATGTGATCAATATAAAAATTATTAATGAGATATTTTATATCCTTTTCATGCTAAGTTTTCAAAATTCAGTGTGTTTCACACAGAACAGCATATCTCAAGTTTCAAGTGCTCAACAGCCAGATGTGGCTAAAACCAGTTGCCATGGAGACGATTCCAACTCATAGCGACCCCATGAGTGCTGGAGTAGAACTGTGTTCCCTAGGGTTTTCAATGGCTGATTTTTTGGAAGTAGATCACCAGGCTTTTCTTTCAGAGTTCCTCTGGATGAGCTCGAACCTCCAACCCTTTGGTTATAATCTGAGCAAGTTAACCGTTTATACCACCCAGGGACTCCCATATGTGGCAGGTGGCTACAGCGTTCATATCAGTGGAAGAGACTGTAAACAAATGTGTAATTATAAGCTACGTTTGTTGGAACCAATCACACCCTTTCCCAAATGTCTTTGAGCAAATGTCTCCAGAGCTTAGAACCCAGAGAGTGCCAGCAGCCTACCCTTCCCACGCTTGACCTCTCAGCTCCTCCACTCACCATCCAAGAAACTTTTCTGTTGTCTGTTAACCTCTCCCAAAACCCGAGGCCTATTTGAAGGTGAATAATCCACAGAGAATCAGGAGCTCTGGTGGTGCAGTGGTTAAGTGCTTGGCTGTTAACTGAAAGGTCTGTGGTTCAAACCCACCCAGCTGCTCCGTAGGAAAAAAGACCTGGCAGTCTGTTCTGGTAAAAATTACAGCCTAGGAAACCCTATGAGGGAAGTTCTCCTCTGTCACATTGGGTCACTATGAGTCAGAATTGAGTCTGCAGCGTACAATAACCGCAACAGTCCACACAAAGGAGTCCCTGGGTGGTGCAAATGGTTAACACCGCAAAGATCGGAGGTTCAAATCCACCCAGAGACTCTTCCAAAGATCTGACTATCTGCTTCTGAAAAATCAGCCATTGAAAACACTATGTAACACTTTGACAACTTAACAACAAAAAGACAAATAACCTAATCATAAAATGGGCAATGGACTTGGATAGACATTCACCAAAGAGGACATTCAGATGGCCACCAGACACATGAAAAAATGCTTAGCATCATTAACCATCAGAGAGATGCAAATCAAAACTACAGTGAGATAACCATTTCACTCCTACTAGGATAGCTAAGATAGAAAAGAGAGAGAAAATAAGTGTTGATGAGGATGTGGGGAAATTGGAACCCTTGACCATTGCCTGTGAGAATGCAAAATAGTACAGCCATTGTGGAAAACAGTGTGGTGATTTCTCAAAAAACTAAAAATAGAACTATCATATGACCCAGCAATTCCACTCCTAGGTATATGCCCCAAAGTCTTGAAAGCAGAGACTCAAAGAGACTTGTACACCAATGTTCATTGAAGCACAATTCACAGTAGCCAAAAGGTGGAAACAACCTAAATGCCCATCAACAGATGAATGGATAAACACCGTGTGCTACATAGGTACAATGGAATAGTACTCAGCCAGTAGGAAAAATGAAGTCTTGATACATGCTACAATATGGGTAGAGCTGGAAAAGGTTATGCTGAGTTAAATAAGTCAATCAACACCAAAAGGACAAATATTGTATGACCTCACTTATGTAAAAAGACAAAAAAGGCAAATGTATAGAGAACAAAGTTTATTAGTCATTACCAGGGGCGGGAGAGAAGGGGAAAGGAGGATTCACGGTGATGGAAACACCAAGTTGATTAAGGGTGGGGTTGCACAGCCAATTATTGTAATTACTGCCAATAAGTTGTCACTTGTAAAAAGTGTTAAATTGGCAAACATTGTATGATAGATATATTTACAACAATGACCAAAAAAAAGCTGCAGAGGCTGCTTATGTACGACCAAACACCTCATGGGATTTGGTTCCTTAGTTTGGAGTTTTAGGGTCATGGTTTCGTGGGACATCCCAGTTAATTGGCCTGATAACATGTTTAGTACTTCTGTTCTACCTCCTAATTCTTTGTGTAGTTCCCAGGGTCTTAAGAGCTTGCATGTAGAAACTGTTGAACTGGTGTATGTTTTGCTGTGTATATTCTCAACAAGAAAAAAATAAAAATTAAAAAAGAAAACCCTGTGGAGCACAGTTCTCCTCTGACACACATGGGGTCGCCAAGAGTCAGAACTGACTTGACAGCAACTGGTCTGGTTTTTTTCGTTAATAGAAAAGACAGAGCAAGCCCAGCGTACAAAGACTCCAGTCTTAAGTCCTCCTTTGAAAGCTTCTGGGGTTCCCCAGGCCTTAGGCCTGTGCTTCATGCATCTTCATTTTCTGGAGGAGTATCTGGGGGCCAGGGGGGCCAGGGTTAGAAGAGTCATGTCCCTGTGTGCCACTGCGGAGGAAGGAACTGACCAGTTCATTCATCTGACGTGTTGGGCATTCATGACTTTGTGATAAGGTTCCATTTGAGGGAAGCATGTCATAATCACCTGAGGTTCGTGTTAGAATTAAAATCAACCAAACTCTCCCCAGGTAGACTACAGCAGTCTCCCAGGTGTATAAGACAGGCATCTTCCTTAGCCTTCAGTAGGACAGTGCTGGCCTAAGTATGGATCCACAAACTTGTAAATCCACTGGCCCCGCAGAAATGGCCCTGGACTAAGATACTGAAGACTCGAATCCTGGTCACGGCTCTGCGCTCCATTCACAGCACTGCCTTAGGCCTCTGGTCTCAGTAACCTAGTCTCTAAGATGAAGATTAAACTCCCTGCTGTGTCTGTGCTTCAGAGGATCTTGTGAGGCATCCAGGAAGCCGGAAGGCAAGCTGCCCGAACACGTGGAAGACACCAGTCACTGCTCACAGGGCCTCAGTCTTCCAGTTCCCTTCACTCCTCAGCCTCCTCTCTTTCGGGAATTGTCTTGAGACCTGGAGCCAGCCGTGTCCTGGGCCCAGGCCCCCAGCCCTGTGGGAGTGTGTGCTACATCTGTCCTGACGTTCGCTAGCTCCCTGCCCTGGTTGGTTTTTCTCTGTAACACAAACCACCATCCAACTTGCTAATTATCTGCATCTTCCCCAGTAGTGAGCTCCACGAGGACAGGGGTTTCTGTTTGTTTTATTCACTGCTTTGTCCCCAGTGCTTAACATGGTGCCTGGCATATAGTAAACCAAAACCAGTTGCCATCAAGTCAGCTCCCACCTTGTGACCCATTTTGTCAGAGTAGACTTGTGCTCCATAGGGTTTTCAATGGCTGATTTTTTGGATGTAGCTCGAGGTGCTTTAAAAATACTAGTGGAATAAATATGTAAATAAATGAGCGAGTTGGTTCTTAAGTTCCCTCTTAAAATTTAGCGGCAGAGAGAAGAACGAGCGTTGGAGCCCTGCAGGCCTGGTCAGATCCCTGCTCAGTCACGTTTGTTCTGGGCTCACAGCTCCCCTGGTCCCGGCTCACAGTCTTGTTGAGGGCATCCTTGCGCAGGTTCTCTCTCATTCAAGGATTGCACGGCCTGACTGCATCTTCTTCTCACAAAAGGCAGAAGGCCCAGAGAAGGCCCCTCACAGGGCCAGACCCAGCACGACTGGGCCAGGACCACTCCTCCCTGCCTCCCATTCCTGCCTGCAGGCCTGGCCCCAACGCTGGTTCCTGACAGGAGAGCCGGAGCCAAGCGCTTGTAGCCTATACCACCATGGGTGATTTATTTAAGTGTTTCCAGATAATCGCTTAAGTGTCACCATGGCAACCTCAAGAGTTGCCATGGAGACTGGTGCAGGAAACGTCCCCATGGAGACCCCTGGGAAACTCTCTAGGAAATCATTACCAGGTGGACGGGGCTTGGAACGGGGAGCTGGACAAATAAGGGAGCCCCACAGTTGTGTGTGCTGGCACCAGGAGGGGGGTTGAAGGAACAAAGCGGGAGGGAGCAGCTTAGAAAGGCAGGCAAGTTAATGATCTCCACAAACTAGGGACCCACATGATAACCAGCTCCTATGACATGCATAGAGTGTGTGTGGGAGGAAAGGCAGGAAACCAGTAGTAGCGGTGGTCCCTGGGGAGAGGGGAAGTGGAGAGAGGCTTATTTTTCCCATATGCTCCTTTGTTTGAATTTCTTTAATCATAGTTATGTAAATATATTTCAAAATTTAAAATAGTTATTTACTTAGCATTTACTCTACTATCCTCAAAATAACCCCGTGTGGTAGGTATTATCCCCATTATGCAGATGAGTAAACTGAGGTTCGGAAGGACTCAGGAACTGAGTCACTATCACACAGAGCGTTGGAAATCAAACCCAGGGCTCTGCAGCTCCCGTAAGCAAGTCTAGGTTCTCTGACTTCAGCCCAGCTCTGCCACTAATGCTGCATGCGCCTTTAGGTTACCCTCGGCCCTCTGGACCTCAGCTTCCTCGCTTGTGAAATAGTTCGGCAGTTTGGGCTGGGAGAAGACAGAAGTTCCTCCAGGCTGACATCCTGTGACTGCGCCTCTTGAGAAGAATTTCTGAGGGTGGTGGTCAGGCCCCGGCCCTTGCTCCTCTCGCTCCTCCACTCCCTAATGCTCCCCCACAGCATAGACCTTCCTGGTTCTGAGGAACTCCAAACGGCAAGCTAGAGGGGCCTTTGGAAAACCTCTAGATGCTGCCTTAGAGAGTGTGGCGGGAGGAAGGAAAGGTAAGGCATCAGGGAAATAGCGGTCCAAACCACAAAGAGACACCTCTTCACACTCACTAAACTGGCTGTGTGGAATCACTTATTCAGACTCTTGGGGACCCCATGTGTATCAGAGTAAAACTGTGCTCCGCAGGGTTTTCTTTTTTTTTTCTCCATAAGATTTTCTTTTTTTTTTTTCTCTCTCTCTCCATAAGGTTTTCAGTGGCTGATTTTTTTTTTTCCTTCAGAAGCAGATCACTAGGCCTTTCTTTCGAGGTACCTCTGTGTGGACTCAAACCGCCAGCCTTTTGGTTACCAGGCAAACCATTTGCAGTACCCAGGAACTCCTCACACTCATTAGGATGTCTGTAATCAAAAAGACAGATAATAACAAGTGGTGGCAAGGAGGTGGAGAAATTTACTCATACACTGCTTGTGGGAATGTAAAATGGTGCAGTCACTTTGGAAAACAGTCTAGCAGTTGCTCGAATGATTAAACATCGAGTTACCATGTGACCTAGCAATTCCACTTCCAAGTATATACCCAAGAGAAATGAAAACATATGTCTGCACAAAAACTCATACATGAATGTTCATAGCAGCAGCATTCTGTTATGAATAGAGTCATGAATAAATTGTTTCCAAAAACAATTTGGGAACATTTGCTTTGGAAACAAGGAAAATGTCTATCAGCTGATGAGTAGATAAATAAAATGTGGTGTAGCCATACAATGGAATATGATTTGACAGTAAAAAGGAATGAAGTACTGATGCATACTATATGTAATACTGATGAACCTTGAAAACATGCTGAGTGAAAGAAGCCATCACAAAGGACCACATACTGTATGCTTCCATTTATATGTAATGCCCCAAATAGGCAAATCTATAGAGCCAAAGTAGATCCATGGTTGCTGAGGGCAGGGGGAAGAGGGTAAGGGGATGAGAGCTGAGGAAATCAGTGTTCCTTTGTGAGGTGATGAAAATGTTCTAAAAGTGATTGTGGTGATGGTGGCACAACTTCTGTGAGTAGAAGCCATGAATTGTGTACTTTAAATGAGTGAATTGGATGGTATGCAAGTTATGTATCAATAAAGCTATTTAGAGAGAGAAAGGAGAGGATACTAACCCAAGGTCACTCAGCCACTGTGTGGCCACTCTAGGGGTCCTGCCTCCTGGCCAGCCTCCTTTCATCACCTTCGGCTCTCTCTAAGAGAGGCCAGAAGGGTTTCCCTCGGGCCCACTCAGAGGCTGCTTCTGAAAATGAGTGGGTGCTAAGTGGTGGGGGCTTTGCATTATACCTCCTCGCCACTCCCTTCTTCCTACGCAGCATTCTTTAACAACCCAGGCTGCCTTGAGATTTTGTTTGGAGAAGGGTGCACTGCCAAAATGAAAGAAAAAATAAAAGCTTGAAAGCCATCGTCCAGAGAAATTATTAAGAAAGGATGAGAAAGTGATTTGTGAGGCTTTGGCCTCATTCTGCCTGGTCCCAAGCTTGCCCTAGGCCCAAGGCCAAGTTCTTCCCCTCTGTGCTTCACCTTTCTAACCCAGGAGCTGGGCTGCTAGCTGTGCCTTCCTCAGGGCCATCATATACGACAGTGCAGGTTGTGCCTTGCCAAGGGCCAGAGGACGGCTACAAACTCAGCCCTGTACTGCTCCCCAAGCTGTGGGCCTGCCCAGAGGAATGGGCGTCTGCTCCTCATCTGGTGGTGTTAGGTGCCCTCGACTTGCCTCCAACTCGTGGTGACCTCATACACAACTGAACAAAACACTGCCCGGCCCTTCACCATCCCCACGATTGCTTATAGATGGGACCATTGTGATCCATGGGGTTGTTTTTGCTTGTTTTTTCACGATTATGGGGTTTATAAGGGAAGTAACAGGAACAATTCAGGATACAGTTCTTTGATCAGGACAGCATCTTCTTGACTGTGCCCCCAGTCAGGCCTCTGCTGGGGATACTGCCGCAGGGCCCTGCTTGGGCCTGGCCTCTGCTCTCTGGGGCAAGTGTTACAGCTCTTTGGCTCCACGAGTAAGTGCCTGGAGGCAACCCACTTCGCCAGGAAGTCTCCTGCCCAAAGGCGCTCAACTCTCTTGCTCCATGAGTTGGCAAGCCCCAGTGCAGCCGCCTGGCTTCGTGGGCGAGGAAGCCCACCGCAGCCATCTGGTGCTGGTCTCCTGGTTCTCACCACTCATGCAGTCTTAGGCCATCTGTCTCCAGTGTTACAGCTTTCTTTGTCTCCAGGGTATAGGAGGTTCTTAGTGCAGGGACCCCAGGTCCAAAGGACCTGGCTCTTCTTTCTTGATGGTAGGGAAGTCCCTTTCCATAGAGTTCTCATTGGCTGATTTTTGAAAGTAGATCGACAGGCCTTTCTTCCTAGTCCATCATAGTCTAGAAGCTCCACTGAAACCTGTTCAGATCAAAGCATCATGCAAGCCTCCCCTGACAGACGGGTGGTGGCTACACGAGTCACATTGGCATGGAGTCAAACCCAGGTCTCACGCATGGAAGGCGAGAATTCTACCTCTGAACCACCAATGTAAAAAGGCCCAAATGGGCCAGCAGCAGCTCTGATCCACCTCATAAGGCTGCTGGCAGGATTAAAAGAGGTAAGAGTTAAAGTACTTAGTACAGCACCGAACACTCCAGAAATACCGTCGTCATTGTCTCCAGAAGGCAGGAGGTGGTGCTTCAAGGAAAGCTTCCATTCTTTGTTGCGGGGAGGATGTGCACATAAGCCAATTTTATTTAGGTCTCAGAAGGTGACCTGCACCGACACTGGGCTACAAATGAATGAATGCCTTGCTTTTAGAAAAATAAACAGATTTTCCAGATAATTAAGATCTTTTTTAAATTATAAGTTTTTCTTAGAATAAAAGTGTAAATGTTCCATTATATAATTTAGAAAATATGGTTAAACAAAAGGGAGGAAATTAAAATTGCCTGTAATCCCACCACCCAATAATAGCCATTAGTAGTTTCATATATAATCTTCCAAGCTTTTCTCTCTATAGTTGCACATATATGTTTTATCAAAATAAGAGCATGTTATGTATGTCATTTGATGGTTTAACAAAACAGTGAGTCGCAAGCATCTCTTCATGTCATCAAATATTCTTCCACAAAGGCATTGCTAATATATGCAGTGTTCCCTCGTATTGCATGTACCATCTTTTTTTTTTAGTTTATTTATAGTTAGGTATTTTCCTTTTTTTTTCCTATTAAAAGACTTCAACAAACATCCCTGTAGTTGTTCTTTGTGCATATTTGTATCGATTTTTCCCAGAATGTATTGCCTGGGCAAAGGGTGTACACATTTGTAACAAGGAAGAGCTTTTCTTCTTGAATGAGACACCAGTGATTTCCCAGACTTGCTTAATGGTAAGAATACGCTGCAGCGCTTGCTAAAAATACCAGTTCCCAGCCTCAGCGCAAACCTAGTGAATCAGGATCGCCAGGAGAGGGGTGTGGGAATTGGTGTGCTTGGCAAGCAGCCCAGAGGTCCCTCAAAGCCAGACAAGGTCTCCACAGCCAGACATTCACGCTGCGGTCGGGATAGTTCCTCAGGAACCACGCTTCTTCACCTGCGGGCATCCCAGGGCAGGGCTGCAACACCTCCCACAGTTAGGTCACGTGGCAGCAGAAGAGGAGGAGAGTATGGTTCCTGTCTGACCCCCATTCTCCAGCAGAGGAGAGGGAAGCCAGCAGGGGAAAGCAGGAGGTGGGGGGGCGGGAGCATAAAATCTCTGTAGATAATATTCCAAATGGTTCATGGGGTTCCAGCTGGCTAATGGGATTATTGGGAAATTTTACTCTTTAAATTGTACATTTCTGCAGTGTTTTGTTTCCTTGATACTTTGTATAATGACTTGTGGAGTCCCTGGGTGGTGCAAACAGCTAACATGCTCGGCTGTTAACTGAATGGTTGGAGGTTTGAGTCCACCCAGAGGGCTCAGAAGAAAGGCCTGGCAATCTACTTCTGAAAAATCAGCCATTGAAAACCCTATGGAGCTGTGTGAAGATCGTTGAAATGGCAAATGTTTTTCTCCCTATGTATTTACCACAGTCTTTAAAAAAAGATTTAAAAACCCTATGGAACAGAGTTGTGCTCTGACACACTTGGGGTCTCCCAGAGTCAGAATCAACTCCACGGCAACTGGTTCGGTTTTTGGTTAATGACTTGTGCCAGATGTCAGAAGTTGGTTAGCACAATACAGTCGTGTGCAAATAGGGCCCCTGCTCTCTTGGAGATGCCGTCTAGAGGAGAAGACCCATTAATCCAATAACTGACCACATGTGCATGCAATCGTACTATCAATATAGTCTTTTATGCCATAAGATGGATGCTCTGAAGGAAAGGAATCTGACCCAGCCCGGAAGGTCAAAAGCCTCTTCCCTGGGATCTGAGGGATGAGCAGATACTACCTAGAGGAAGAGCCTGGGGGAGGGGAGAGGAGGCATTCCAACCAGATGGGACAGCCCTAAGGTGGAGAAGAGCTGGTAGGTTTGCCTGTCTAGGGCACAAGGAGTGTGCTGCAAGATCATAGCAACAGCCCTTGTTAAAAACTCACAGGGTGCCAGGAGCCATTTTGGCTCTTTGGAGGCGTTACCTCATTTAATGCAAGCACCTTGTGTTAGTCACCTAGTGCTGCTATAATGGAAATACCACAAGCGGATGGCTTCAACCATCCACAAGAAATTTATTTATTTACAGTAAAGTAGGCTGAAAGTCCAAATTCAGGGTGTCGTCTCCACGGGCAGCCTTTCTCTCTCTGTTGGCCTTCTCATCAATCTTCCCCCAGACTAGAAGCTTCTCCATGCAGGGACCCCAGGTCCAAAGGTCACACTCTGCTACCAGCACTGCTTTCTTGGTGGTCTGAGGTCCCTCTCTCTCTCTGCTCATTTCTCTCTTTTATATCTCAAGAGATTGCCTCAAGACACAATCCAATCTTGTAGATTGAGTTCTGCCTTACTAACACAACTGCCGCCCATCCTCCCTCATTACCATCATAGAGGCAGGATTTACAAATACAGGAAAATCACACAATACCGGGAATCATGGCTCAGCCAAACTGATACACATTTTTGGGAGGACATAATTCAATCCATGACATACCCTTTGAGGTAAGCCCCATTAGGATTGTCCATTTTACAGAGGGGCCAGGTGATGCAGGTGCATTTTCATACAGGCCAGCATCTTTCCAACTGCAAGTTATGATCTGCTAGGGGGCCATGAGATCAATTTAGTGGGTTGAAATTAGCATTTTTTAAACTATTTTGTAATAGGAGTCCCTGGGTGGTGCAAACAATTAATGCTCTCGGCTGCTAACTGAAAGGTTGGAAGTTCAAGTCCATTTTTCCAGGGATGCCTTGGAAGAAAGGCCTGGCAATCTGCTTCTAAAAAATCACCCATTGAAAACTCTATAGAGAACAGTTCTACTCTGACATACGTGGGGTCAGCATGAGTCGGAGTCGACTCAATGGCAACTGGTTTTTCATTTATTTTGAAATAATATTAAACTTACAAAAATGGTACAAAAACAGTACAGAGAATTCCCGTACACCCTTCACCCAACTTCCCCGTAATGTTAACATTTTACCTTGGTACAATACAGTTAACCAAACCACAGGCTAGTACTGTCCACTAATGTCCTTTTTCTGGTTCAGGATCCAATTCAGTGTACCACACGGCATTTAGTTGTCATGTTTCACTAGTCCCCTCCAATCTGTGACACTTCCTTAGTCTTTTCTTGCCTTTTGTGACTTTGACAACTTTAAACCAGCATTTTTTAAAAATGGAATAGAATAGAAAATATCAGAGTCCAGATATTTAGCAGATACTGCAACAAAAGCTTTTGGTTCAGTTATGTGTGTGCATGTTCTGGATTTTAGTGTAAAATGTATTTTTTGCGCAGTTACAGTTTGAAAAAAAGTGAAAAGCGTCAATATAGTCTGTGGAATGGTCTTAATCATAAAAGCATTGAAATGTTATGGAATGATTTTAAGCAGGGCGGTAACATGAGTAGATTTAAAAGCCCACTCGGTGCCATGTGGAAAAGAACTTGGACTCTGGAAGGAATGAATGTGTGCTGTCCAGAAAGAAGAAAGGTCATCGGCAAGAGTGAGAAAGAAGGGGCAAGTGTTGGAGGTCTGAGGAGGAAAGAAAGGGTGTGAGTTAGTCATCTGGGAGATGGGCCTGTGGGGCTGGGGCTGTGAGAGGGAGAGAATGAACTAAGGAAGTGCTTCATGCTGACCTGGCAGCACTAAGGGTCCACATGAGGTTCATGGTCGTGGGTTTAAAGGAAGACCAGTCAAGGTGATTTTGGGCTTTGCAACCAGGTCAGCTGTCCATGCAGGTACAGAGTGGAGGAGAGGTGGGTTCATCCACACTGGTGGCTTTGTCCAGACAGTATTTTGAAGTTTTATAACCTACATTTATCACTTAGTCTTATGTCAGGGCATCTTCCCATGTCATTAATAATACATGGTTATCAGCATACGTAGAAATATTTGCAATAATTTTTTGAACTATTTCTCAATTGTTGACCTAATAAATTGTTGTCAGTTTTTCCCTATACTTAACACTGCAGTAAACATATGAAACAGTAAATAATAATGTAATGTTATATTAATACTGGATGTATAGGCATGTGTTAGGAGACTGTTGCATTAGTGTAGATAAGAAATGTGGTGACTGTGTTCCAGGGTAATCATACTGGAGGAAGAGAGTCTCCAAAAATACTCAAGAAACTTCAGTATGAGAGATGATAGAAAGGAGAAGCCAAGGATGACTCCCAGATTTGTGGTTTAGCCACACTGGTTGGATTCTGATACCATTCACTAAACCAGGGAATGATGGGAGAAGACCAGATTGGGGGCAGTGGGAGCAGTGATGAGATTATCTTATGACATACTGATTTTGAAGTACTAAGTGGATAAGTAGAGTAGGCAGCAGTATACACAGGTCTGTGGGTGGAGTTCAAAGAGGGCTAGACTGGAGATAAAAAATTAGAGAATTAACCCGTGTAGGCATGAATTAGATTGCCTAGTGAGAAACTACAGAGAGCTAGGAGACGAGGACTGAAATTTGAGGGTTCTGACACTGGCTGAATAGAAGAGACAGAGAGGGCATGGCCAGAGAAAGAGGTGGAGAACCAGAAAGTGTGCTAGCACAGAAGCAGATGGAGGGCAGGTGGAGTGGTCCCCAGGACCACATACTGCTGAGAGGGCAAGTAGTTGGAGATCATAGCTGTCTATTAGCTTTAGAGACATGCTGGTTGTTGATGAGCCTAACAAGAGATATATCCACGTCCATGTGTGGGCAGAAGCCAGACAGGAGTGGAGGGATGAGAGAGGTATTATTTTTGCAGCAGACAGAAAGTATGCATTTTTGTAATCATTAATGAGCAATAATTAAATGTAAATCTCTGAATGACAAAAGCATGTTAGAGGATGGTATATGTATTATCCTACCATTTTAGTAAAAGTATTTCTATTCCTGTTTACAATGGCATGAAACACAGTTTGCAACAATCTATGTGCGAATGACTAGTAATCTTTGATTGTAGAGTCATGAGTGATTTTTATATTTACACATGCCTGTAGTTTCTAATTTTCCTCTGATAAATCTGGATTATTGGGTAAAACATAAATAAACTTTAAAGATAAAATCTTAGACCCTGTCCACAGAGCCCTTTTTAAACTGTACCTGTGGCATATGAAGGCCAGAAAGATGTCTTATATTTCAGAAAATGAAAACAACAGAATTCTGCACTGACTATTTTGCAATATGATTTTTAAGTTTGTGTCATTACATTTGCTTTACAGCATCACTGTTAGCAGTTGCATGGTATTCTATTATGTGCATGTGTTGCAATTTATCTGTGGGATGGATAATATTTTAAGAAGCAGGGTTATTGGATGAAGGTCATTGCTGTCTTTACTTTTCCTCATTTTGCACCATTTACCCTTAGTTCTGTCATCTCTACATTTCCTAGATGACTTCATTCAGCAATGACTCGTAAATTTCTCTCTCTAGTCTCAACCACCCCACTGAGCTCCAGAATTGGATATCCAAGTGTCCCCACAATATTCCATGCAAATGTTTAAAAGACAGCTCACAATCAACATGTCCAAATCCATATCTTGATTTCCAACACCGGCACCTGCCCCTCCCAGTCTTTCTCATCTCTCTAAGTGGTCACTCCAGTCTACTGCTTGCTCAGGCCAAAACCTTGTAGTCATCCTTGGCTCCTCTTTCTCTCACACTCTTCTCATCCAGCAGTAAATTCTATCATCTCAGCCATCACAATACAAGGGTAAGTCAAAAAGTATTACTACAAAATCACAGAAACCATTATTAAACAAAAATATCGAAATGTGAAGCTATTGTTTCTCAACATATCCTCCTTCTAGGTCTACACGCTTCTGAAGGCAGTATTTCCATGTCTCTAACCCTTCCCTGAAGAATTCTGCACTCTTCGATTTATACCACGTCAAAATGGCAGTTTTGGCATCCTGAAAGGACTCAAATCATGTTCCTTTTAAATGTTCTTTGAGTTTTGTGGGAAAAAAAGAAGTCTGAAGGAGCAAGATCAGAACTGTAGGGTGGATAGGGTAAGGTTTCCCAATGAAATTCTCATAGGACAGCCCTTACTACCCTTGAACAATGAGCGGGTGCATAGTCATGATGGAAAAAAAAAAAGAAAAAACTCCTCAGAGCAACTTTACTGGCCTTTTTCTTACCAATGCAGTTTTCATTTTTTTTTAAAAACTTCTTCATAATAAGTCCCCAAGATTGTCCTGTGTCCTTCAAGAAAATTTATCAAGATTACCTCTTTGGGGTCCCAAAAAACAGTCGTCATGAACCTCTGAGCGATCTTCCCTTTCGTGGCTCATCTTTGAGGTCTTCCGGACCTTCCTTAAAACACTTGATCCATCTAAAAACTGTACTTTTATGTGGGGCAGCATTCCCGTGAACTTGTTGCAAAGCTTCAGTGATTTGGGAAGATGTCCACTTCAGTTCTGCTAAAAATTTGGTATTAACCCAGAACTCAAAATTGTTTTTTTCCATGGCATAAAAGTATCCCTTTTTTTTTGAAGGTGTCCTAACGAGACTAAGACAAGTGTATTACTGAGAGAACTTGTCTGTAGCCATCTACTGATGGTAGACTCATGTTTAAACACAGTTTCTTTGGAATAAACCCATGCATGTATGAAGTGGAAACCTAGTAGCAATACTTTTTAACTTACCCTCTTATATCCACAATCCATCCACTTCCAGCACCTCCACCTTTACCACCCAAATCCAAGCCAGCATCATCTCTGGCCTAGATTGTTGCAACCGGTCTCCTTCCACCCTTGTGCCTCTCTGTAGTCGATTCTCTACACAGTTCCAAGAGAGAGCTATCTAAAATGTAAGCCAGAAGAATCCCCCATCTACACAAAACTCTCCAGTGGCACGGGCAAAATGGCATTATAGTCGGAAGCACCACGCTGTCCCTCCACAGCAAAGATCAGAAAAACTAAGTCAAACAGAGTCACATGTCAATCCTGAAACCATACACATCAAATGAAGAGAGAAAGAACTCAGGCAAGCACTGAATGGAATAAGAAACTGATCGAGAAGAGAGAGCGAGGAGAGATACAGGCAGAGGTCCCCTATCAGCTACCACAGTATGGATCCACCGTCTTGGACACCTATCAGAGATCAGCGAACAGGGGGTACGAGAAAGCAGCTTCACGGAGCTTCCAGCAGGAGACAGAATAACCAGTAACCAACAATATAGGCTTTCCCACCACCCACCCTTCTTCACCCCCACTTAGCCTCCTCTGCTTCCTGCAGCCACAGTCTCTTGGCCGGGAAGTACCCCAGGGTTGCTGGGATTCCACCCGCCGACACTGGCCAGCTCCCGGAGTGCCTTTTGTTGGCTGCTGGTGTTGCTTTTTTCCACTTCTTTAGATTTCTTCCTTACCTCTGAGCACCTCACCTCCTTTCTCTCAAATACCTGGCTCTGTGCACCATCTTCGCTTCATTCCCGAAAGGCTGCAAAACACCACTTGATTGTGAAACTGCTTCCCAGCCCATGCCGCCATGCTGCTAGGACCCCCAGGGCTTTTCTGTTTGTTTGTTCTGATTTGTTCTGTTTTGATTTGTTTGTTTGTTTTCTTTTTCTTTTCTCGGCTTGGGAGCCCCTTCTAGCCGGGCAGTACCACGCGGCTTGGAAGCTACTCCCTTACTCTGCGTAGACGCACAGGGACATCCCTGGGGGCATTTCTTTTTTCTTTTTTCTTTTTGGTTTTGGCTTTTTTTGTTTCTTTGTTTTGTTTTCTTCTCTCTCTTATTCACTTTTTGTCTTTCTTCATTTCCAGTTTCTCGATTTATTCATTTTTTTTTTTACCCTTTTTCTTTTTTCTTTTCCCTCATTTCTCAGTCCCTCATCTCTCCACTCCAATAGCAAGCTCCGTTAGCACTCTTTTTTGTTTGTGTGTATGTTTTTGGCTCCTGTTCCTCTCTCCTCTCTCTCATCTTTCCCATACCCATCTTAGCTCCACACATCACAATCAACCCCCTCCTTCCTGTCTAACTGCACTGTGTGCTGAACATCACCCTCCCAAGCAGCACAGGCACGGCCTACTGGAACCTGCCCTGCACTGATTCCCAGTCCGCACTGTCAGCCCTAGTACGTGCCACAAAAAACCCATCCCAGCAACTCCCCTTCAGCTGGACCTGCCCTGCTGTACCATACCTGAGTGACTGACACTGCCCATTGGAGAAGGAGGTGAAAAGTATCATGCCCACAGACAAGGAAACAACAAAGAACTCACAGCCCACCTGCTCAGACATAAGCAAATAAAAAAGCAGAACGAAACAAACAAATCTACAATCAATAAATGAGGAAAATAACCACTGAATGCCCCGAAGTTGGCAGACAAAATCAAAACATTTACAAAAACTGGACAGGATGGTTCCAGTAGGCGTCCAAAATAAAACACCAGATGACCTTCCAGTAGTAGAAAAGGCGCTAGACCTAACTGCTGGGGAATTCAAATCTCTAGTGTTCAGAATTATCCAAGAGTTGAAGCAAAAAAGCAGACAAAAATGAGGAAAAAATAGACCAATTCATGAAAAACACAGACAAAAAGATGGAAGAATTCAAGAAAATAATATAGGAACAAAATGCCAAAATAAATTCACAACTAGAAACCATACAAAAACAACAATTAGAAATCCAAAAGATAAACAACAAGATTTCAGAAATGGACAGTGTCGTAGAAGGGCTGAGGAGCAGGTTTGAAACGATGGAAGATAGATCAGTGAAAATGAAGAAAAACACTTGGATACAGCTCTGAGGAAAAATCAGAAAAAAGAAGAAAGAGAAATGAAGAAACCCTGAGAATTATGTGGGATACAATCAAAAGCAAAAATCTACAAGTGATCGGAGTTCCAGAACAGGGGGAGAAAACAGAAAACACAGAGAGGATCATTGAACAATTGCTGACAGAAAACTTCCCCAATATTATGAAAGATGAAAAGCTGACCATCCAAGAAGCTCAACCAACCCCATATAGGATAGACCGCAAAAGAAAATCACCAAGGCATATCATAGTCACACTGGTTAAAACCAAAGACAGACAAAGAATCCTGAGAGCAGCTCAAGAAAAACAATAAGTCACATACAGAGGAGAAACAATAAGA